>NC_064282.1:96525249-96526390 GCF_019186545.1 Solanum stenotomum
AAAGACTCGTAAATAATTCAAAATTGTAAAATTCATAATTTATTGTTTCATAAGACCCCTACTCAAGAATATACTTTTTATTTCATATTTGAAATTATATTTTTCTTATATTACTATTATATATAAATAATTTTGGTTATTAAACACATTATTTAAGGAAAAATCTTCCGAAGAACAAAGACCCATAAATAATTTAAAATTGTAAAAATCATAAAATTTGAGTAGGAATAATAAATTGAACTAAGACTCTTAGTATAATTTTTTAGCACTCAATATTTCAAAATATATATATTTTATATTAATGAGGTATTTCATAATCGCGCGAAGCGCGATCAAATTCACTAGTTAATAAATAGTTCTGAGATATTTATATAGCTATAAATCATCTAACAATTGATAAGTTAAAAACTAAAATTTTAATGATTTCTAATAAAATTATGACACTTAATATATTTATAAATAATTATTAATAGAACATAGTGTTTAATTAATTAATTAAATTAAATTACCTCAAGTTGTTTGACTAATTGTTGGGCAGTTTGAGCAGACACAATAATTTTACGAGCAATTGGTGAAATAAAGCCTTCATCCACTGCCTTATCAAGAAAACTCAACAAAGAATTATAGTATCCCTCCACATTCAATAGCCCCACCTGCGTTACGCGTTTGACAAAACTCAATTAATCTAAAGTCAAAACTCAAAAAATTAAAATTTCGATGAGTAAACTTATGACGTATAACTTAAACTTATGAAGCTAGATACAAGCACTACTTCAAAAAAGAAAGTTGAACGACAGACAAATTTTATAGATAAACAGTAAAATTTGTCGTTAATATTAATCCTATTTGCCGATGAATACATTTTTTTTTAGTAGTGAAGTGATTTCAAAGCTTTTGTTGCCTGAGCTAACCTCTGATTATAACTCCATAATACTTATTTTGACTGCTCGATCAAAAATATTTTTAGTTAAGCGACAATATATCTAGAAATTAATAAGTTATATTATCTAGAATAGTATGTAGATTGTATTATTTATAATAATTATCAAAGACAAAAATACCTTTCAAATGACTAAGACTTTCCATTTTTTTTCTTATAATGTTTGTTTATTATTGGCATTAAAAAGGGGGGGGGGGGGGG
>NC_064282.1:96526401-96545100 GCF_019186545.1 Solanum stenotomum
GACAATATAAGCATGATTAACGATTATTAGAGATTAGAACTCACACGACACAAGTATTATCTTTCCATGTGAACCAAATTTTAAGGAACACGTGATTTGATACTTACTTAATCTCCTGTTTAATTTGATTTAAGTATTGTTGACTTTGAAAAGAAAAAAGAAACGCACAAAGAATAATGATAATAATATATTTATTTTTTATTATAAAATACTTAAGAATGTGCAAAGATGGTAAGTTGAGAAACATGGTGACACAAAATGTCAAGATCCATATTTTTCAATTCTCAAGTTGAATTAACAATTAAGGCATAGGAGTTGAAATCTTGAAAGTTTGAAATGTTTGTATATAGGCACCACAACAACGACATATTCAATATATTCACACAAATAGAGTCTAAGTCAGTGATTGTTACACAATTTTACTCCTATTTAATAGAAATAGAAAGAATGTACTCTCGTCTTAAATATAAAATTTGAAAAGAAATATCAAAATGAGAGAAACATAATCGTATCAACAACAAATAATACTATAGCTTAGAGAAGATGGATGAAAATGACTCGAGACACTTTTTTTTGTTGAGAAAATTGTTTCTTTTTTTTTTCCTTTGGAGAATGATTACATGGAGAATAATTTTAGTCAAAAGGGATAAATTTTCATGCTATGACCAACTTTAGAAAACAAGTTTTCACCAAATTTCTTGATTACCTTTTGATATCTATTTGTAAAACTTCGCCTAAAAATATCCATCTTTCTATTGTTAATTTTGTCATACGCTTACCTAAGCATGTTTTGTTTCGCGTTATAACGTAAGCATGACACTCAGTATTACTTAACTATGTCAGTATAGTCTCATTAGTGAAGTCTGAAGAGGGGATATCTAATGTGTACGCAACCTTATTGTTACTTCGTAAAGTAGTAGGTAGAGAGGTTATTTCCTATACTCGGAACGAAAATTAAAATCCTCAATCCAACTCTGATGGCAAAGCGCTTCGATTTGCACATTACATAACACTTTTTATGGCCAAGTAAATTTCTTAAGAGTAATGTATAATCTAAAGGACAGATTTCTCACAGGTTTACGGTGGATTCCAAGTTGAGCCCATGTAATGACTTCAAGAAGTTCTTCAAGGGTACCATAACCACCTAAAAAATTTCGAAAAAAGTAAACGTTAACGTTCAATGGATCCGATACATATCGACCATGTGAAATTTTTGAAGAGTTCGAGCAATATTATACCAGGAAGGGCAATAAAGGCATCAGCTTGTCTTGCCATTTCAGCCTTTCTTTGATGCATTCCAGACACTGCTCTCACTTCTCCAATTGTTTCGCCCGTTATCTATTAGCAATAAAAAATCCGACACAGATGCAATAATATTTTTTAGAGTCCGAACAACATAGTTTTAAGTATATAAAGGAACTACATAGTCCAGACTAAACTTTTGAGAACATGTCTCATAAGTATCAAAATTAGCAAAACATGAAAAGAAATGAGATTTACACCATGATTTTCAAGTATAGTATAAATATTATTACCTCTCTAGGCATGAGAGTCCTAGGAATTACTCTGCAAGTTCCAAAAAAAAAAAACATAAATATAGATTAATAACATTATAAGAATATCCCAAAAGTAAAAGCATATATATATAGATAGATAGATAGTTAACTTGGCCAAAAAGAAAGGTTTGCACATATTTACTCATGTGGGACAATGTTGCTCAAACTTCTCAAAAATGTTAGATAGATGCATGTCAGATCTTCCAAAAGTAGAACATGTTCGGATGATCCAACATGGGGTGACATCTTTTTTGAAAAATTCGAGCATCATAAATGAGGCAAAAATCAAGAGAACTATTGTTTGTTGTGCGACATGGTTGCTCAAACTTTTCAAAAAGTGTTGACAAATGCATGTCAAATTACCTAAAAGAAGTATATTTTTGGATATTCAAGGAACATAAATGTGGGGATAAGAAATGAGGCACAAAGTTATCAAGAAAACAATTATTTGGTACATATTTACTAAGGGCCAATATTGCTCGAACTTTTAAAAAATGCCAACAGATCAGATGATGATCCAACGTTGGACATGTGGCATCAACATGAATGTGGGGGTTAAGTAATGAGGCACAAAGTTACCAAGAAAACTATTATTTGGCACATATTTACGTTGCTCGAACTTTTCAAAAATGTCAACAAATTCGTGTCAGATGATGATCTAACGTTGAAGTGTGACAACATTTTTGAAAAACTCGAGTAACATAAGTGTGCTATAGCAAAATTAGTGTATTGTCCCTTTTATCAAGATTTGTAATTACATCAATCAGTGCCTAAAAAGGCTTCTAACTTTATACACTTCCTTTTTGCCTTTGTGACAGACATTCTCACAAACCAAAATGGATTAAGGCCATACCACAAAAGACACTTTTAGAGGATTTCTTGTTACTATAAAAGATTTGCAGAGTACTTTTTCAGTTTTCACATGTTAAGAAGCTGTTCACTATAAGTGTAACAAAAGGATTAGTTTTTGTTTCTTCAATAGATGACAACACCAAACATTAATTATCAACAAAACCAACATTTGATCCAATGATGTCTGCCCTTACATGACCTATAGTCTAAAACATTAAATAAATATCATTGCCTTTGTTCCATCTTGTTTAACACTATTTATTTGTTAGTCTGTTTTGAAAAGAATAACACGATCTTATTATACTTCATTGTTCCAATAAAAGTCTTGATCTTTTTCTTAAATTTTGTGTCCATCCAAACTACGTCACATATATAACGGAGAACAAAGAAGAGATAATTAAGTGGAAAACACGTTATTTTTCACCAACCCCATTACCTAGAACAAAAAAAGGGATTAATTCGATATACAAAGCATTCCGCACTAGCTAGAATCAAATATAGACCAAAATTATGAGGTTTAAATGATGGTTGTCTTTGAAGACTTCAACATCAAAACCTTTTTCCTATGCATGTGTGTCTTATCTATATATGTTTGTGTTATAGTGAGAGAGAGTGATATATTTAGAGAGAGAGAGAGTGTATGTATATATTATGTATAGAAAAGAGGATAGGAGATGAGTTACCCAAGAACATGGCGCCCACCATCATGAACAGCCTGAGAAACAAGTCCCATTAGACCCACACTTCCTCCTCCATACACCAAATCAATCCCTTTTTCCACCTTCAACACAAAACCAATAACATCAAGAAACATTACACGTGTCAAAAACCCATTTCACCATTTCACAACCTTATCATCATCATCACTTCAATTTTTTTAACCATAAACAACAATATACCAATGTAGTCTAACAAAATAGAGTCCGAAGAGAATTGAGTGCAGGTATAAAAAGGGAAACTTTACTATAAACAACATTACACCAAAGTAGTTGTGCAGATTGGAGTCTGAAGAGATAAGAGTGTGCGCAGACAGATTTCAAACAGAACAAAAGTGCAAAGGGGAAAATTTACTATACTAACTCAAAATTCACACACACATCAAGAAAACAAGCATGAAAATCAAGATTAGCTCAACATATGCACAAAAGTATTACTACTAGTATTTGTTTAAATCCCACATGCATACTTTTACATCAAAAACATAAAAAGAACATCTAAAGAGTTTGGGTAAATTTTAGACCTTAAAGAGAAGGGGGTCATGATATCAAAGTGGCATGTTTGGCTCCTAATTACAAGGCAATTTTTTTTTTCATAGTGACCCCATAAACTAAGATCATGCAGGAAGGCTGCTCAACTGACAGACATGTAACAGCTAGCAACACCATTTTTAATCTCTCTGTCATGCCAAACAAAAGATAAACCCTACATTAAAAAGTTCTGTTTTTTAAGAAAGATATGTGAGAATAGAAAAACCCCATGTTGGAAACTTAAAAACACCAAATGGGGTTCCTTGATTTCAACCAATTTTCAACTTACATTTGATGATTTGATGATAGTATCCAAAAAGAACCGACATTTTTCAAGAAAAGCACAAAACTTTCTGCTTCTTGAAAATGACAACAAAAAAACATGTAGGAATCATTTAAAATGGAACACAAAAAACAAGGAACAGAAACTCAAAACTCAAAATGGGATTCTTGATTTCAACCATTTTTCAGCTTACATTATAAAAAGCACAAAACTTTATGAATCTAGAAAATCCGAGAATGAACAAAAACTCAAAATGGGGTTCCTAATTTCAACCATTTATCAGCTTACATTACTAAAAAGAACAGATTTTTATCCATAAAAAGCACAAAACTTTATGATTCTAGAAAACCAGAGAATGAACAAAAACTCAAAAACTCAAAATGGGGTTCCTAATTTCAACCATTTTACAACTTACATTACTAAAAAGAAGAGATTTTTATCAATAAAAAGCACAAAACTTCATGATTCTTGAAAACCAAAGAATGAACAAAAACTCAAAAACTCAAAATGGGGTACATAATTTCAACCATTTTTCAGCTTACATTACTTAAAAGAAGAGATTTTTATCCATAAAAAACTAAAAAAGCACAAAACTTTCTGATTCTTGAAACAATAAAATGAATAATAATGAAAAAAAATGGATTTTTTTTGTTTACCAGTTGTTTTCCTAATTCAGTAGCAGCTTCTTGATAAGTAGGTTTCTTTCCAGAACTACTTCCACAAAAAACACAAATCCTCTTAAACTTTGATCTTTTTTCTTCTTCCATTTTTTGTCTTATTTTCTCTGTTCTCTAGCTGTATATTATTTATATATATTATGTATATATGTGAATAATGATTGATTAGACTAAAAGGAATGTTAAGCAAAGAAGAAGAATTTTGGGAGAATGAAAGAGAACAGAACAAAAGCAAAGTTTTTTTAAAATGCTTTATGATGAGAAGAGAAATAGAGGTTATTTATAGGCCCCATGTTCAAAGTATTATTTTACTATTTTTTAAAAATGAAAAAAAGATAATAATATGTCCGTCTCATTTTATGTGACACTTTTCAAATTTCAAGATTCAAACAAATCTATTTTTTATCGTATGTATTCATAGATCTTTCAAACATTTTGAATTATTAATTATTGTGACTTATAGCTCCTTTTACGTAGTTTATAAATATAAATTGTTTGACTCTCGAAAAAAAAAAGTATCACATAAATTGGAACAGTGGGAGTTTTGTTTTTACTTATTATATCCTCAATTTATTTTTTGAAAAATGTAGAACATCTTTATTCAATAAATTGATTTTGGAATTCTATCAATTAATTGGGGTAAAATAATAAATTCACTATGTCAATTATTACTTTCTTAATAAGTATATCTAATCAAAAATTGACAAGTAAATAGGAATAGAAAAAGTATTTGACTAAAAATTACCCCTTCGCTTTTTTTATCTATTTTTATCCTTAAAACTAATAGTCTTTTTTTTCTTTTATTATTATTATTAATATTTATTACATGGCATCATCCTATCAGAGACTATCAAACTCCTTGTTAGTCCCTCTTCCCAATTCATTACTATTACGTTTAGCTTTTGGACGGTAAAGTTTTTAGAAATTTTTGATATAATGTATAAGGTATTATAATTATTTCAGAGATAAAATGCATAATTATTTTATTTAATGTTCAGTTGAAAGTATTTGAAAGTTTTGAGATTATTTAATCTATTCCTATATCTTAGTAATGAAAGAAGCTATCTCGTATATGAATCAGGATGGGTAGAAATATTTTTGATGCATTAGAGATTTAATTTTAACCAATAGAAAGATGCCACACAATAAATCATCATCATCATAATAATAATAAAAGAAGAAAAAGAGTTAGATTTAAGGGTAAAATTGGATTAAAAAGAAGGTGGACTTAAATGATATTTTTTAGTCAAATAAATGAATGAGTGAGCATATTTAATCTTTTTCGAATAGTTAAGTCTATTTTTGGTCCTTTTCTCTTCTTTTTTTTTAAAAAAATAATTCATTGGATGTGTTCTCATATTTATATTACAGATCGATTAATATAAATTCGCGCGATATAAGACTCATTTTGGACTATCTCTTTCTACTAAGGACTTTTCTATATCTACAGCTCGAAATTGAGATCTCTGATTAGAAGTTGAGATACACACACAATTATTAAAAGGTAAATCACATAAGATAAATTATATGAAACAATTTCAATTGAATAAGCAAAAATGAAATTTCGAACATGATATTTTTTATTTAATATGTAGATCAATTGATCAAATCAACTCGACCACTCTTATGGGTACAGTGTATACAGTTGAAACTTTTTTTTCTCAATTTGTGAAGTGCTGATACTGTTTTCAGTTACTGGCTAACCAGTATAATTTATGAGATCTAGTTTCTCATTTTAAATGTTTATTTAATATATTATATGTTACTTATTTTGTACTTACTACATACATTCTGTCCCTTCAATTATTTAAATATTGTTTCCAAAAAGTAAGATACTGTTATTATACTGTTTATACATCTGTTTTTGGTCCTTTTCCCCCATCTAAAGTTTCTTCAAATATTCATTTATACCCCTTTGGACAATTTTAATTTGTATATACAGAACGGAGTGCATGTGTAGTCGTTAATTAACGGCTTATTATGGATATAGTGAATTTTATATTTCAAAATATTAATGAATTAGGATTGTAAATTTCATTAGGCATCTTGAAAGGCAAAAATTGATTTGATGCATTGATGTAATGATCTTGTCTTAACTTTTTTTGTTAACGAGTAATAATTTGTTTGTCTAAATAGTAATTAAGATATTAATCTTAAATTTGTATAATAATTATTATATCTTCTTTTGATTGATATACATGACATGCAATTCACGTGAAAATTAAAAATTTCATTTTTTGAAGGGTCATCGATATTTGTAAATATATAAAAAAGTTGATAATATATTATTATTTAATTATTTAACATATTCTCTTTTAGTCTTACTTCTATCTCGCTCACATCAAACACATACTCTCTTGCTTGAAGTTGAAGTTGATGAGTGTGTCCTCATCTAAGCTTTGACGTTTGATATAAGAGCTTAATAAGATATATTTTTTTAAAATGTTATTATAGCCTCTTGCTACATATAATTAATATATATATATATATGTCAAAATATCTATAAACACGACTCTACTATCGCTCCTCGTAATGACTTATAGGACCTTAAGCTTATGCTTTGATAGTAAATATGTCACGATCTAAGATTTCCAACCATAACTAAAACAATCAATCAACATAATATATATAACTCAAATTAGGGAAATAATCCAAATTCAACACATGAACATAGTTAAAATTATGGCAAAATCCAAAACCAATTACATCGATTACGAAAGCAAAACAATATATGAAAAGATATATAAAATCCTCACCACCACTAATTTAATTAGTGCTGATTAAGATATTTTTTTATCCTTTGAATATATTTAACTTACATGTTAATTATTTTATTTAATTATTATTATATATTTAATTAAATATGTTCACGTAGAATGAAACAAATGATAAATCATTTAAATATTCAGTTCAAAACATATGATATAATAGTTAAATACGTGACACAAAAGATCAAAGATTTAATTGTTTTCACACTATAAACATATTTCTCTTAAGAATGATTTTAATATAATTCATTAGTTCACACCTTAAAACTAATATATATATATAATAAACTAATAATTATTATTTTTAATCGATTGATCAAATGTGTACCTTTTCTAATTTTGGTTATGTGAACTATATTTATGAAAGAAATGTGGGTCAAGAAAACTGGGCCGTTATTTCTGTTGGGCCACAAATAAAGGCCTAGTCAAACTTTGTAGGCTCAAAATTCAAATTATGAGACGTGTATAACACAAGTGAGGGAAAGTTATACATATATTCTCTCGTTAAAAATAATTACCTAATTAAAACGTTATATATATATATACGGTGGATATACAAGTGGATCTTTACGACAAAATAACAATAACAACATATATCTACGGTGGATATACAAGTGGATTATGAGGATGCTGGTGAGTACGTAACGTTATTTTTATTTTATTGGGATGAAAATTATTTTTGATAGATTATCAGTTCAAGTAGATCATATCAAAACCAATTAAAATAAAACAATAATAAATATTCCATAGAAATTTCAATTTACTTGTCTATTTTAACAAATGAAAAGAAAAAGAAGTTTTATACTTCTTTAGTATTAAATAGTTAAATAAATCAATAGTACTATTAGTCAAATCTAGAGTTACAAAACATTGTTAATAAGGTTAATATACTAAAACTCACGCTTTTTTAAGCGATGTGTCAGATTAATAAAGATTAGGTTATAATATGAAAAATATAAAATAGTACGATAATAAAAAATAAAGATTTAGTAATAAAATGAAAAAATATTTTAAATAGTACGATAATATTAAAAGAAAGTATTGAGAACACCCTTAAACTTGACGCAAATTATTAGTTTCATTTCCGAATTGTTAACCATAAAAATGCCCCTTTATTTGACTAACTAAACTTAAATGCACTCCCGATCTTGCAACATTACTAAAATACACTTTTGAATTCTAGTCAAGTTTAGAAATGCTTTCAACATTTTTCTCGTTTTTTAGTAAGAGTCTCATGTTTCTACAAGAGTTTAAAATCACTTATTATGTCATTTGGCATATCAAAAATGTATTTAATCTTAGTTAATCAGGTATAAAGGTGTTTTTGAGGCTATCAATAATTCAAAAATAAAACTAATAATTGCACCAAACTCAAAAATATTTTCAAGACGTCTCTCACAAAAAAATAATACTAACAACTTATAATACAATTGAATCATAAAAATAGGAAAGTATGAATCTTATGTAATATAGATTTAAATAATTATAGAATTATAATACAGATATCAAATACCGAGTAGGCAACGAAAGTTGGAAGGAAGGTACTAGAAAGGAGATTGATCCGACAAAGTAAGGCTGCGATGTGTTAAATCAAATTGGAAAATGTGAACCTAAACCTAAAGACAAACTCTATAAACTTCAAATCAAATGTAATCACAAACTGGGTTTGCAATCATTATGCTTTTCTCTTCTTTCCTTTTCCTTTCCCCTTCCCTTTGATTGATTGATGTTAATTTTTCTACTTCCTTCTTTTATTTTTGGAAAATTTTCAAAATTTTCATTAGTTCATGAGCTAATAACTTGTAATATGATAGTTTACAATATTACGAATCTTACAAATTTTATTGCATTTAAGATACATTTAGATATATGGATCAAAATTAGGTGTAATTTATACAAAATATATCGTGTTCAAGTAGATTCACATGTATCTGAGATATATAACAAATCTCGTTCGTTCATCTCCCTCCTATCTCTTTCATCACTCTCTTAAGTATCTGACATTTCAGATACATGTGAATCACACAAGATACACACATATACATGTATCTAGTGTGTATCGCATGTATCTGAGATATATGACTATCTCGATCGCCTTCTTCCTCATCTCGTTTGTCTCTCTCTTTGTTTTAGTGTATCTGGTAGCAAAAACACATGCATCTAGATGTATATTCCTTAATATATGGAAAGAAACTCATAATCAATGGGAAAATACATAATTATTTGAAAGCATATAGATAAAATTAATACATGTGATATGAATGTACGTCTAAAAAGATTGTTTTCCCTTTATTCTTACTTGTCTGTTTTAAATTTACACGTCTTTTTGGAATAATTATTCTCTCAATTTTAGTTTATTTGTCGTATTTTGATTTGACTTAGAATGATTAAGAATGTAAGAAAAACTTTTGAATATTTTAGTTTTAACTTAAAAATATGTCAAATGTATTAAAATATCATTTAATCTCGTGATTGTAAACATAGGACGCGAAAACTAAAAAAGAAAGTTATCTTCGTTTGCATTGAGAAAAGGACCTTAATTTTCTTTCTACCCAATCACTTCACTCTGTGGCTATGTATTGTTTGTAAGATGTGAGATGTCACAATTATGCCTTACCGACTAATCACTAGTCCCATTCCTCCTTCATTCACGCTATGATAATTCACTTTTTGTTTTTATTTATAAAAATTATTTTTTGAAAAAAAAATGAGAATTTTAATTTTTTATGTTTTAATTTGATCTATGGAAAGGTTTATAAAGAAAATTCTTCCATAAAATGTTAATAGGATCTTGCCAAACTCAAAAAAAAAAAAAAAAAAAAAAACTCTAAATCTTAGTAGATATCGCCGGTCTGAATTAATTCTTGATTGCCAAATCTTTTATGGATCCATTCGAATAATATTCTCTCTCACATGGAATGTTTATCCAAGTATTGGTAGTAAAGTTATATTTGAGTGATTTTTGTCTGACCACGAAAATATACAAAAAAATAATTAATGAATACAATCATGAAACTGTTTAGGAGCATCATGAAAATTTGACTCTATCACTTAATTAAATATTGTGAAACGTCTTGAAAATTTGACTCATTAAATTTATGAAGGTTGTAATTAGTTGACTATTCTTCAATTTAAAAAGAACAAGGAAAAAAAATATAATTATCTTAAACTCATAATGTTTATAACAAGTTCTAAAAGGCATTTTTAGATGTCGATTTGTCTTCTTTTCATTAAGTGTTATCTTAATCTTAGATCAGTCTTTTAAAAAATAATAATTAGCACCCCTTCAACCGTTCAACTAAGTAATCAATTATAAATCATTGTTCTACCAAAAAAAAAAAATTATAAATCATTGATTTGTGATAAATATATATTTATTAGAGTAACTTTATTTATAATACAAGCATTACTGGTAGTATATATTACCTAAAAACATGAACCTAATACAAGCATTATTGGTCGTATATATTACCTAAATTTTCCGATCCACAAAAATAGAAGTTGTAAAATTCCACCATGTATATATTTCATGTCACATTGGATCAAATCAAAATTAGTTTCCAGACAAAAACTCGACAAGAAAATCCAAATACTTATAACACAAATCATAATTGTCCATTCGTGTAATTTTGACAAATACTTTATGAAGTTTTTGTAATACACACGTGTGGTGATTCACCATCTTTGGATTTTTGCTCAACAAGAAAGATACTTTAGTGTCCCACCACACGTAATATATATAAAAATGATAGAGTGATGGTATGAGACTCGATTATTATACATATATCGAGCAAAAGCAATAAGGGTTATGTATATCTATCGAACACTATAGTCATGAGGAAACTTTAGAAAATTAAAAAAAAATTAAGCATTTGGAAAATAGGATCTAATATAATTCTCTTCTTGTAAAAGAAAATCTCAAGTGATTTAATGGGTGGAACGTTTTGTAAAATTAAATTCAGAAGGTAAGATATTCCAAAATCCATTTTGTATTAGTTTAATTACTTTCTTTTTTTTCTCCTTTTTGTTTATTAGATTAAGAGTCCGTTTGGATTGACTTAAAATTTGATCAAACTTACTTTTAAGTCAGTTTTTTACTTCTAGAAGTGTTTGACAAGTATAAAAATAACTTAAAAATAAGTCAAAAATGACTTAAAATAAGTCAAAAACCAAAAGTAGGTCTTCCCCTACTTTTTATTTTTTGACTTAAAAATCATTTTAGTTTGACTTTTTATTTTTGACTTAAAAGTTACTTTTTTAAAGTCAATCCAAACGGGCTCTAAGTGACCAACTAATAAGTGGTATCAACGTATAGAAAAGAAAATATAATTCTATTAATTATATACTAAGGATATATCATACAATGTTAAGAATGCCTTGAGTTGGTTGCTTAGTCCAATAACTGATATCAAAATCAATGATTCGACGAGACGAGCATAAAAATAGTAGAGTGATGGTGTGATATTGCTCTTTTTATTGCCTTCAATTACCATGTTGCTTGGAGATGTATGTGGGTGACACATACCGAATCTAAAAAGATTAATCCACGCAAGAATAATGATAATGTGTGGAACTCAGTTCGAAAGGAAGATTATATATTGGGTGCGTGAATAAAGTTTCATATTAATTAGTGGTTGAAAATGTTTTAGAAAAATTACATATAAAATCATGTAGGAATATTCTTATTAGTGGTATAAATCCTTTTGGAGAAAACTGTGCAAGTGGTTGGATTATTATCGTATTAGATTTACTGATTGATATTCTAATAGAGTCATTTTTGATAGAAAACGCTAACTTTATTTTTTAAAAGACTTTTTCGACCTGAAAATTAATCAGAACTTCAAATGTAAAACTATATTCGAACATTTGAGTGTGAAACCAAAAATTAATAAGATACCAAACTATTTTAAAATTAGCTAGTTACCCCCTTTTAAATTGGATAACCTATATATTGACATGTTGTTAATAGTAGGGGTGTTCACGGGTCGGTTTGGATCGGTTATTGGTCAAAACCAAAATCAAACCAACTTAATCGGTTTTAAAATTATCAAAACCAAACCAAACCTAATATAATATACACTTATCGGTTTGGTGATTATCGGTTTCGGTTTGGTTTGGTTTGGTTATTAACCATACACAAAAATAAAAGAAACAATTTATTCAAAATGTGGAAAAAGTGACAATCCATTCAAAACGAAAAATAGTTAGAATGACTTAAATTACTGAACTTTCGATCACTAAATTTACTATCAATAAAACTTTAAAATTCACTATATTGACCTAGAAGGAAGAGACAATAACATTTTCAGTCCCACAAAGAATTGTCATAGATACTCATATACATGAAATCAATAAGATAAATGTTTCATCTTGGACATTTTTGCTTTCAATAAGTAAATTATAAAGAAATTTTAATGAAAATATGTATAAGATCTTTAAAATTGTTTATAAAAACAATATATTAAGTATGTATATAATAAAATATATGTATATAATTCATCGGTTCAGTTCAGTTATTTCTTCGGTTATTTTGAATAAAACCATAACCAAACCAAATACTATCGGTTTTCAAAAACACTAAAACCAAATCAAACCAAACCCAAATAAAATTAGTTTTGTTTTTTCGATTTGGTTTGATTTTTCGGTTTGGATCGATTTTTATCCAAACCATGAACACCCCTAGCTAATAGTATCTTGTGAAGAAAAATCTAACCATTGCTTATGGTCCAAGTGTACCTTAATTAATATCCTATAAAGATGCTAAAAATCAATTAAAAAAATTGTGAACTTAATTATCTGGTTCACAAGATGTTGGATGACTCTTTAAGTATCTATACAGATTCTTGAATTAATCAAATATCTTAATCATATAGTATATTGTTTAGCTGACACATGGATTTAATATGGACACCACATAAAAAGTTGTGATGGAATAGTAACTACTTATTCTGAATTAAATGTCTCGAGATCGAATTTCAAATATGAAAGACAACGTCTTTTATAAGAACAAAAGACTTGGAGAGCCTGTTACCCTTAAAGTGAATTTTCCAGCATGAATATGAATTATACAATTTGATTTTCACTTTATCAGGGAATTATTGATTAAACAAGTTGTATTAGAATTTCAGACGTAATTTTCTTGGTAATATGTTTAAAGGTTATTATTTTTTTGAGAAGTAATAAATTACAATCACAATTGAAGAAATTATAAACATGGAATATATACAAATATTATTAGATTTGTAAAACATGAAGTTTGAAGCTAAAGATTAACGATCATCAAAAGTTATGATGAAATGATAAATACTTAAAAGCGTTTACCCCCAACATTGAATTTCTTGGCAAGATTCAAAATTTAATTAAACACCAAAATAATTATAGTATTCTGAATGAAAAAACACAAGAATATCTTTTTGGTTATCATACATGTCTAACTTTATTAGCAATAGATATGCTATGATATGAAAATCAAATTTGTTGTTTCAAAGATTTCTCCTTGACTAGAATTGTGTATATAGTGTGTTTCTAAATGGGCCCCAAAATACTTTATGATATTTTATTTTTGGGAATTAAAATGAACTAAAAAGATTAGGTCATAAGAGAAAACAATTTCTTGTAATTATTCCTTCAATTTTGAAAGCTATAATAAAAAGTGAAATTGATTGTGACACTCATTGGTCAGATACTTTGTACTTTAATATAGACAAAAGTCTATATCAGCCACAATTTAATATTATATTTCCCCTCCTACATAATGAATAAAAACAATTTTAGATAATGTTGTTTTTGAATATTTATAGAAATTAATAAAATTGGTGAGTGATTATAACTCAATTTTATGCTTGTAATAAATAAATAAAAAACATATACAGTATGATTATACATATAATCGGTTTGATTCAGGTTTTCTCGATTATTTTTACTTAAAATCAAAATCTAATTAAATATTATCCGTTTTGAAAATTAAAAATCAAACCTAAAACATTGATCTTTTTCATTTGATTTAATTTGACATATTCTACTATTATATATACTATTATTACTTATACTTTCAAAATATTATGTATCTTACCACTAATTAAATGTTTTCTTTCATATATTGAGGAACATACATCTACATATATTTATTTTTCCTACAAATACACTAAAATAGGGAGAGAGACAAGCGAGATGTGGAAGGAGGCGAGCGAGATTTGTGATGTATCCCAGACACTTGCGAATCACACTGGATACATGTATTTGTATGTATTTGGTGTGATTCACTTGTACATTGGATACTAGATACATAGGAAATTGGCGAGCAAGATTTGTTATGTATCTCATATACATATGAATCTACTAGGATACAATGTATCAAAAAAAATTACATCTAATTTTGATCCTATATATCCTGAGATACATGTATCTAGACATATCTGAACGTATCTTGACGCACCAAAATCTGATAAAATTCATAATATTGAAAACTAAAATATGTCTAAGTAATTAATTCTTAAACTAGTGAAATTTACCTTAAGTTTCCCTTATAAATTCGAGTAACTTACAAAAATAACTATATTTATAGGGTTAATGAATACCAATAGCTATAAGTATGTTATTTACAATAAATGACTACAATTTATATCACTTTTTTGTTGAATTTTTGTATAGTTTTTTTTTTTATATTTATTTATACATTAATAAATCTTTAAGTACAACAAACTAAATAAGGAATTGACTCTAAATATAACTCACTATCCTTACATTACGTCCATACAATGAGCAACTTCCCATAATAACTTTATAACTAAAAATTACTTCTTTAAAGACATATCAAATCATATTCTTTATCAGTTTAACAAAAATTGTGATACATCATACTCAATTTTCTTGTTGTCTCCATATTTCTTATTCTGGCGTCGTAAATGTGTTAATAATTTTTTTTTGTTAATTCAAGTTATTGTATGTAAGCAAATTGTTGAATTTGTGTATGAAGGTTAAGTATTTCAATTTTGAATAGGTGAACTACATGGCAATAGATACACTAGTTGTTAAACAAAAAATGAATACACCAATATAGAATACAATGAATACATTGTTGTTAAACACAAAGATGAATACGTTGGATATAACTATACTTGTATTCCCTAATCAACTTTTTATCTTGGATATAGTACTTATATATCTAGATATACTGTATTCGCAAATCAACATTTCAACTTGTGCTTATATAACAATACAAGTATCTATGTATATAAATATGGATACATTTCAACACTGTTCTTAAGCAAAAATATGGATACATTAGACAAACGAGCAAAATAGATACAATTTGTGGGTATCAAACTGTATAAGTATGGATACATTAGACAAACGAGCAAATAAGATACAATTTGTGCGTATCAAACTGTATAAGTATTCTTCTAAATAAAATTTTGAAAAGGCCAACAATATAGTATTGATGTATCCAACTATACTTGAATTCCCTAATCAACTTTTTAAATTTGGCAGAGTACTTTGTATTCAAATATAATTGTATTCACAAATAAACAGTTTAACTTGTGGTTATATAATAATACAAATGTCTATGTATATAAGTATTCTACTATATACAAAATTGATAATCAAAAAACAATCAATCTCTTTTTTGTTCATGTTCTTCTTGTACTCATTTTTTAATAACTATATACATACGAAATCAAATTTTCTGACAATTTCAATACAAGATGACAATCCATAATGAAAATGCCACACAATACATGTGTTGAGATGTATAAGTAAATGACATTAAATTATAAAAAAATATAACATACAAATCTCAATTTCATTTTCCTCTTGTTCCTGCTGGACTGCTCTTTTTTCACACCCACTTGAATCAATATTATTGACTTTTCTCCTTTTTTCGAGATTAGTTTTCACTTCTGAACCTTTTTTCCTTTTTACTAATTTTGCATGTTCGATTTCTTTAAGTAGATTTAAGGGTATATGGTCATTAACCTTTTTTGTTCTTCTTTCGTTCTCCATTGCAACAATAGAGTCTGAATTTTTGGCTTGTTGTTGAGTAATACACAAATCAAAAGAAGGTAGTTCATCCAACAATCTGTCAAATAAATGTAGGAGTATCAATGTCAGCCATTGAAATGGATAAACAAATTCTTGAAACAAAATCCTATGAAAATAAAAGAACGTGTAGATGTGTAGATATATAATGCTCATAAAAATGAGATAAATATGCAGTTAGAAGGTATATAAATATGCAATTAGAAGGTACCTGATGGATACAAAATCACAAAAATCGCTCCTGCAGTGATGTAAAGGATCTTGAATTTGAATGAATTTGAGGAATAAATCAGAAAATTTGTGATGTATGAATATTAATGAAAGAGAAAAATTTAATGATGGTAAACATGGGAAAAAATCACAAATGTGACTGTCATAATTAATTAGGCATTCAATAATTACTTTTCTATTTAATATTTATTTATTATATTAAATATATATAAAATATTATTTATTTGTATATAATTAACTTTGCTATTTATTGTCACACCCCAAATCCGGATGTGATGGCACGTGTCCATTTCCCACCAGACACNCATATAACATGAAAAAAATAAAACGTAGCTATTTTTCTTGAATATATATGGATATTTGCCATATTCTGAAGTTTTTCCTATAAATTCCCCACTTTACTCTTTCTATTTGGGCTCCTAAACCCATCTAAGGGACTTAACTGGAATAGAAGTTCTTCTATAAGGTCATCTTATTGGGCCTAGAACTCAGATTTGGGGCAACATTTGAAAACTCTAATGAGGCTAAGCCCAACAAGGCCCAGTTATGTGTACTCTAATGAATCTGGGCATTTCTTACCAATAAGTCCAAACTTGTGCCTGGATGAAGTAATCGGAATAACAAGTAATTATAGTTGCGGAAAAAGTCAGTAATTATGGTTATATTTTTAGAGTTAAGGATCTATCAAAAATAATCTATCTATCATTTAAAATGTTGAAGTAAGATCTGCATGCATCTTATCTTTTCTATACCCACATGTAAAATTATATCAAATATATTAGAGAAAATTTCAGAAATAGCAAAGATAATAGATATAATAAAGCTATATAACTATTGTTTTGGTAGTTGCGCTCCATAACTATAGTTCTGTTTTGGCGGCTGCGATTTGTATATTTCGTTGGTCCGTTTGTATATTTCGCTTGCAAATATACAAACTGGGTAAGTATATACAAATGGAGGCTGCGGTTTATATATTTCGCTTGCGTATCTATAAACATGTTAAATATATACAAATTCCATAGTTATACATTTAGGGATTTTTCAGAGCTCTGTTTGTATATTTCGTTTGCCAATATACAAATAAGGTAATTTATTATGATTTTTTCATAAATCGTATATAAATAGTTAGGTTAAGCATATACAAATTCTGAATTTATATTATACAATCAAGAATCGAACTATATAAATTCTGAATTTATACATTCAGGGAGCGAATTATTCAAATTTCGGATTTATACAATTAGGAAACTGAATAGCAAAATTTCACGGAAGTGTAGCCACCAATTAAAAATAATCAAAACTATAATTATATTACATAATATACTCTAGATATTTATCATTTCACGTAATTTTCCTAATATATTATTGTATTTAAAATCAATCTCATTTTTCTCAAAGTAATGTAATATTCCAACATACAAGAAGCATAATCCTAGGAACGAGTGAATCACAACATTCCCTTGAGTTAAACAAAAGTAAGGTTATATAAATTTGGGAATTTGATGATTATACTGAATATATTATCATTGTTATGACAACGATTCATATAATTTGAACTTGAAAAAAAGGGGCCAAAAAGGCATTAGAAAATTAGCAAGGGCTAGGGAACATTCCCTAGAGATGATTGAGGATTTCTTTTTATTATAATAATAAAGCAAATGTTTGCCATTTATATTCTCATGATATTATATGCTTTGGACAAAGTGCATTGAAACATAAAATTTGGTCATTACAAAATAATGGCCTAAAAATAATCAATACTTTTTTGGAAAAGCAATGTGTGTATAGTACGTAATCCATCAACTTTAACATTTTTATATAAGAAGGCTGTCATGTCAAAATTAGAGTAACTTTTAATCGTATTGATACTTAAAAAATTATAATTTATAATATTTTTTTTTATAGTTTTTTGATTTTTTTTTTGTTTAAAATATCAAATTAATGTAATATAATTTAATTATGAAAATTAGTCAAATTGACTTTCGAAAAATGTAATATGACAATTAAAAATGGACGAATGTAGTATTACTTTTCTTTATAATTTAT
>NC_064282.1:96545107-96546522 GCF_019186545.1 Solanum stenotomum
CCCCCCCCCCCCCCCCCAAAAAAAAAAAAAAGAAAAAAAAAGAGAGTATCATTTTTTATATTTACAGCTAATTTTGCTTTAAAGTCTTAATTTTATTTAATGTGATGATTTATATAAAGTCACACAAATTACAAATTTTAAAAATCTTGCTTTTTTTCTTAAATTTTGTACCTAGTCAATAGTGGCAAATTTACTAAGACTTATTAAGTAACGTTCTTTTTTTTATATGGACTAAAAAGGAAATTATGACTTTATAACTTAGAAAAAATGCATATATATACTTCCTCTCTGTTGTAATACACAAATAGTAAATTCTGCCTTTTACTTATTAATTTTAGCAGTTTAAAAATAGATTTTTTAAACGAAATTATCCTTATATATGCTTAATTAAAATTAAAATTTATTGGAATACTAATAATCAAATTTGAATTTTCAAAATATAATTAACATGAATAACTTAATAAAATAAAATATTTGATAAATAATTTCTTTAAAAGGAGTTCAAAAGCATATAAACGAGTAGCTCTTTTGAGTAGATAATACAATATTTTGCTTTTAATAGTGCTTTATTGCATATAATGCTTTAATTACTTTAACCAAAAAGAAAAAAGATTTAATAATTTAGAAAGAACAAACAAGTTACTTCTATGACAACTTGACTACCTCTATAACTTTTTGGAATAAAAAAATAAATCATTACTGAAAAAACTTAGGATTTGATGTTGAAAGATCTAAAATTAAACTTATTAATTAGAAAGCTAAAGGCATTATAAAAAAAAGAGTGATTAGCTCATGAATGATGATAATGAAAACTTTGATTGTTATCACAAATATTAGTTGTCATGTATATATTGACGGTATAAAAAAATTAAATTAATAATGAATCTTCACACATATAAATTATGATCGATTATTTATCTTATTTTTTACTTTATTGATTATTTTTTGTGAAAACTTGATAATTTCATCAAAGGAAAATTTGGCTATATTAAAGTTCAAATCCGGTTGTCGACCTCCAAGAGAGTTGATATTATCCTAATCGCGTCATATTAGTTAATTAATGACTAAACAAAATCAATCATTACCAAATACAATATGCTATTGAAAGTTCTGATGTTAAAAGTTTACGATTGAAATGAAATTCGATCGTTAAAAGACCTATAACAACCATAAAAAAAATTGATTGTTATACCTTCTTTTAGTGATCAAATTAGTCTTATTAGGAAAGAAAACCTAATGGGGTCTCCAAATACTAGATTAACTTAATCTTTCCCCTATATATATGCTCACATACCTCATAGTGGTCCACCTAATTAAATTATAACTTGTAATATACAATTGAGGTGAGCTTTTAACATTTTGATAACCTTTAAATTAAAATAACAATTGTGTGAGCTTTGTGTGTGTGGGGGGCG
>NC_064282.1:96546635-96580647 GCF_019186545.1 Solanum stenotomum
TTTTTTTTTAGCTTGTTTGTTATTTGATGTTTGGAGTCTACATTAAAATTTCGATTAAATTTGAATTGCACATTACAAAATTCATTTTAGAATGACGCTCTCAACAAGAATATTTTTTTCATACTCAAGGCTTCAATATGAAATCTTTAATTAAAGGTGGAGCAATCTCGTCATTTCACCACAATGTTGGTCTCTCTCTTACTTCCAATCAAAACAATCTTGTAATGTCTTTTAAGGCAAAACAAAGACGTGGGAGATAAACTTTATTGACTAGCATGCTATAGTTCTTCTTGAAAGAAGATAAATTATATTCACTCATTTTTATATTATGGACCATTTACTATATCTAGCAAAGTTTTTGTTTTCTTCTATTCTTTTACTTTTCATTTCAATCATATAGAGATGAATGCAACGTTACAACATTTTGAATCCAATATTTTTAACAAAAACTACATTTTTTTAAGAATATAACAAATTTAATACGAAAAAGATCATAAAACTTAAGTCGATATTATATATATATAGTAAATATTGACTTCACCTTTATATCAATAAGCCATACATCTAACAAATTTTCTATTCCTTTACCTTTTCACTAGCAAGTCGTATATCTATTTACATTTATCACGAAAACAAAAGGCAAGAAAGAGAAAAAATAAGTTTTATGAGTGATATTTTTATCCCCACCACCCAAACTCCTCACTTATCGGTAGAGGCGTATTCAGAATTTGAAGGCTTCAGTTGCATCAATATTACTTTAGCTCAAATATGAGCTCTAAGCTAAGGTAAACTTAAAATAAAAACAAAAAAAGAGCTTTAGCCAGATTTGAACCCTAGTCTCATCGGTGCACTCATATGCTCCTCAGGAATTCACTGTTAATTATATCCTAGTTTCTGTCAGTTTCTCAAGATAAATATACATATAAAAACATGATTTTTGTCGAAGTTGACGGGTGCCAACACATTTATAAGTGTGGGTCCGCCTCTGCTTGTCGTCCCCCACACCCTAACCCTCCCCTTCCCGACACCCCCACTCATAGTTTCTATCCTCTCCCCTCAACACCTCACCACACCCTCCACTAAGCATGCTCCTCATAATTCCATCTTCATAGTACTATCTGAATTATATATAAATATTTTTGCGATAATATCTTTCATTTATTAATCAAATATCAAAAAAATAAAATATTATTTTCTAAAATTTTCCAAAGAAACATCTTCCTTTTCATTTCAAGCACACCCTAAGAGTTGTTCCCAACATATTATTTTGTCAGTTTGTCTTGAAGAAGGCCAGTACTAAAAAGCATATATAAGATGATTGAGAGGAATTAAAAGTGAGATCTCTAGTTAATTGTGTACAACACAAGTTAACATTTTCCATATTTATTTAATTATTTAATATTAAAAATGTTTTCTTTTCTATTGGATTTATCAAAGATATATAAAGTAGATAGGGAGTGGAGTTGCTCTTCTTTATATGTTACTGTATAATAATATAATATAATATCTCACACTGAAAAATGATACCACAAATCTAACATGGCATGGGCCAATACAAAGTAAGTTTGCCCCCACAAGCTCGCTATTCTTATTGGTTCGCGATTAAATATTTATTCATATTTTTATTTAATTTTCTAATATAAATATAAGTTCTAAATAAAAGCTTTCAGATTCGTTCAAACTCGTACCAAAAGATACCTACATATAAAGCTCTTCAAAGTATGAATTTCTAATCTAAAAGTTATACAACTAAATGCTTTTAACATATAGTTTATAAAATATGTATATTATGTATAGATAATGTGTGTATATATATATGTAACCTAAGTTTATTGATAACATATGAGAGAAGTATTGAAAACATCTTTAAATTTGGCCCGAATTAATAGTTTCATTCATGAACTATTGACAACCTTAAAAACACCCTTTTACTTGACTAACTAAATTTAAATACACCCCAATCTTGCAACATGAGTGAAATATGTACACTCCTAAATTCTCGTCAAGTTTAGGACTGTTTTCAGCAATTTTCTCTACTTTTTATTAAGAGTCTCATGTTCTTACAAGAGTTCAAGACCACTTGTTATATCATGACAGATCAAGAGTGTATCTAAGTTTAGTTAATCAAGTAAAAAAGTGTTTTTAAGATCATCAATAATACGAAAACAAAATTAATAAAATTTAAGAATATTTTTAATACTTCTCCCGTAATATAGAAGAATACATATACCTAAGTCTTCCTTTTAATAAAGGTACAATATGTACAACAAAAGAGATCGGTAAACTAAAGTTGAGTTGCCTTTGGTAATAGTGCAATTCTTCCTCCTTGTCAGCACATGCATTCCACTTTCCACTACAAATCACTTTTGGACTCCAACCAAATTTTTTTACCTCATCTACAAGAAAAGAACAACCCCTCAAGTACTCCAAAATAGAAAATAAAATAAAATTAAAGATATCTTTTTTATATTAAAAAAAAAAAACTACTCCTTGCAAATGTCCCCATCATTTCACCACCCCCAACCTTATGTTTTTTCACACTTGTCTCACCATATAATACAATCTTACTCTAGATTACAAACAAACATATACCCAAAAAAAAATAGGGCTTAATTAGGGTTTTCTCTTTATTGAGTTCTTGCATCCATTATTATTCAATTATATAACTCAAGCAAGTTATAAAAGATTTATACATATGAAACTTTTAATTCTCTAGTACTCATAATGATCATGAAGCTAAGACTTTCACAAGGGTCTACACCTTAGCTTAACTAACCCTAGCTCCAAAATTTTGCCAAACTTTCATTTTTTTTCACTTCTTAATTTCTTGAACATGAGGAGTGGTGGTTGCACAGTGCAACAAGCTCTAACATCAGAGGCAGCAAGTATAGTAAAACAAGCTGTTGTGTTAGCTAAACGTCGCGGCCATGCCCAAGTAACACCTCTCCATGTAGCAAACACCTTACTAGGTTCTTCTTCTGGCTTGCTTAGAACAGCTTGTCTCCAGTCTCAGACTCAAACTCAATCTCATCCCCTCCGTTGTAAAGCCCTTGAGCTTTGTTTCAACGTGGCCCTCAATCGCCTTCCTACTTCATCATCTTCGTCTAGTAGCCCCATGCTACTAGGTCATCCTTATCAGAATCAGAATCAGAATCAGAGTCAGAGTCAGAGTCAGAGTCAGCATCAACATCCTTCCATTTCTAATGCGCTTGTAGCCGCCTTCAAGCGTGCTCAAGCTCATCAAAGGAGAGGGTCAATAATAGAGAATCAACAACAACAACCTATTTTAGGTGTGAAGATAGATCTTGAACAACTCATCATTTCCATCTTGGATGATCCTAGTGTGAGTAGGGTCATGAGAGAAGCTGGCTTTTCAAGTACTCAAGTCAAAACCAATGTTGAACTCATGTGTACTAGTACTTCTCAAAATCCTTCTCCTTCAAGTAACTTCAAAGAAAACAACAACCATATATTCCTTCAAAGTGGTGGATTATTAAAAGCAAGTTGCAACAAAGTAAGTAGTACTCCTAATTCTTTTCTACATGTCAAAGATGAGGATGTGATGAGTGTAGTGGAAAGTCTAATGAACAAAAGGAGAAAAAGTATAGTGATAGTTGGTGAATGCATTGGTAACTTAGAAGGTGTTATTAAAGGAGTGATGGATAAAGTTGACAATTGTTGTACTATTGATCAATCTTTGAAGGAAATTAAACTCATAAGTGTTCCTCTTTCAACTTTTTCTAATATCACAAGAGAAGAAGTTGACCAAAGAATTGGAGAGTTGACTTGTCTTGTGAAAAGTCTAGTAACCAAAGGGGTTATTTTATACTTGGGAGACCTTAAGTGGATTATTGATTATAGGGGTAATAATAATGATGATAATAATAATTTTGGCTATTATTGTCCTGTGGAACATATAGTCATGGAACTTGGGAGATTGATTTGTAGTATTATTGGTGAAAATGGAAAATTTTGGCTTGTGGGAATTGCAACATTTCAAACTTACATGAGATGTAGAAGTGGTCATAATTCATTGGAATCCATTTGGGGCCTACATCCTATTACTGTTCCTACTGGAAGTTTGGTCCTCAGTCTCAACTCTGAGAGGTAAGATATATCTGTTTAAGTTCTGTGCACTGTCGATGTATATGTAAATCATTCGAAATTATAGTTATCAAATTCATTATTGAAAAAAATTATATGTGATTATTAAGACTTTTTTGATAATCCATTGTTAATCTATCGTTAAATAGAATTAATTATGACTTTTGTTATTCTACAATAAAAGTTGATTGTTGCTAATTCCTACTTTTTCGTTGGGTTGATAATAAGCCTGAAATGGTAATACATATGAAAAATAGATAATAACATGTTATAACCGATTAAATTGACATGATTTGGTATACAAATTCTTTCGAAGTATTAGTGTTGTATTACTATATTTAAAATGAGTTCATTCATTCTTTCTTGGACTTTATTTATTTTTCTTGCATTTGATTGTTAGATTTATTGGAGTTAATATCTTCTTTTTTTTTATATCTAAAGTAAGTATCCTATACATCTTGTGCTAAAAATATTACATGAAAGAGTAGAAAAAGTATTAATTACCCTTTTTATATTTATATTAATTTTTTCTCAAAGCATTACTCCTTAATCCTTCTTTTACCTTTATTCTTCTTCTTCTCATTCTAGGTAATTTGTTGTTTGACCATTCACTTTTCCCCTTTTCTCTTTTTTTCCTCCACTTTCATTATGGTCGGTTATCTCTTTATTTCCCTCAAAATATGAGAAAGTAAAGTTTATAAAAAATAAATAAATAAAGTTTTTACATGGTGTATTTACTATAGATGAATATAATTAGTGACATACAATTTCTATCATCAACAAATATCCATCACTAATTCTATTTAGTTATTAGCTATTTAGCAACAGATCAACGATGAATTTCATATTTAATTCTAGTTTTTCAATAGTGACTATTGTTTTTGTCAACTTATTAAATTTTTTAATGTTTTTGTAAATAGTGATACACAACTTGAACTTAGAAGCAAGGTAAATGAAAATGGATCTTGTGGGATGATTCTTGATAGTGTGGATGATCATGATCATGAGAATCAATTGACTTGTTGTGGTGATTGTTCTTCCAAGTTCAAAGTAGAAGCATTAAGATTACAACAAAATAATGCTTCTAACATTGAATCTTCAACATTGACCACATCAAGTTTACCTTCATGGCTTAAAGAGGAGAGGCAAAGACTTAATAGTAATCATCATGATCAAAATCAGGTTAATCACTTAACTAGATTCAAATCTTGATTTATCTTTATACCCCACCCCCACCCCCACCCCCACCCCGATTTTTTTTTTAATATTATATACTTGACTTGAAAATTTTGTTTTCGTTCAGAAGGGTGTGTCAGTTGAACAACTCTGGAAGAAGTGGAATTCAATATGCAACTTGTCTCATAAAAAAAACAAGACATTTGAAAGAAGTCTAACCTTTCCTACTTCAACATCGCCTTCTTCAATATTCAACTCACCATTTCTTGATCAAGAAGAACAAACATGGAGAGGGGGAAATGATACTACTACACGCGAACCAAGTTTGAGAATCTACATTCCTGAGCATAGTGATAGTAACCCTAGGAACGCGTTTTCTTCAAATAATCCAAATTCTACTTCCTCAATTGATCAAATCATGGAGATGGAATACAACATTTCAATGTTTAAGGAGTTCAATTTGGAAAACTTGAACATTCTTTCCAATGCATTAGAGGAGAAAGTGTCATGGCAAAAAGAGGCTATCAAAAAAATTTCAAGGACAATATTGGAATGTAGGTCAAGAATGTTAAAAAGATCAAATGGTGAAGCCAAAGAAGAAACTTGGTTATTTTTCCAAGGTCATGATGTTCAAGCAAAAGAAAAAATTGCTAGGGAATTGGCTAAGGTTGTGTTTGGTTCTTATTCAAGATTCACATCAATTGCTTTGAGTAGTTTTTCTTCCATGAAATTGGATTATTACAAAAGATCACGAGATGAACAAAGTTGTAGCTACATTGAGAGATTTGTACAAGCAGTGTGTTCAAATCCACATCGCGTTTTCTTCATGGAGGATGTGGAACAAATGGACTATTGTTCTCAAAGGGGGATCAAGAAGGCAATTGAAAGAGGGAAAATTACAAATTCAAGTGGTGAAGAAGTGAGTCTAAGTGATGCAATTATCATTTTAAGTTGTGATCATGAGAGCTTTATTAGTTCTAGGTCATCAAGAGGTGTGTCTCCTAATGGTGATGGATTAGACAATGAGGAGATTAAAAGTATTAGTCCTAATTGTGTTTCTTTGGATTTAAACATCTCTATTGATCATGATGATCATGAAATTAGTGTTGATGATATTAGACTTATTGAAAGTGTTGATAGATGCATTATGTTTAGAATTCAAGAAATGTAAGGAGAATATTAAACATGACCTTATGTATCATGATTATGTGATGAGAAAATTTTCCTTATCCTTGTCACTTTTCGTTGTATCTTTTCACTACACCATGATATTTTTGTATAGTTATAAAAAAATCATGTCACTAAGAACTAATTAAAATATTTAAAAAATTATACTATTCTTAAATATATAAAAAGTCATTTGTTTTTAGAATATATAAAATAGCGCTCTTTTTTTCTTACTTTTTTCAAAGGGTAATGAAGGTCTTCCTTATAAGTTCAAAGGATAATTAGCTTTGCTGATGATTTTATGAGGTCTAACCCTCGCCACGACATTTGTGGCTTAGCTCTTCGCGCTTTCCGCAAAGCTTTTTTATAGAGAGAGAGTTAAGGGCATTGTTAAATACATTTTAATATATATACATACTAGAATATTAAAAAGGGCATTGTTAAATACATTTTAAAAAGACTTAAGCATTTCTTTATTGCAAGAAAAACCTTGTTTAATCCTTTATAAAGTTGCTAAACCTATAAAGATAAAGGGCTACATTTAGAATCTTACAAGAACATAATTATTGTGTCCTAGCTTTCTCATTTATACTCCTATTAAGTAAGAAAATCAACACAAGAATTAAAGAAAAAAAACATGAAATTTTGAACAAATAAAAAGGAAAAAGGCAAAGGTGAAAATAACATCTTTTGCTTTTGGTCTGTAAAATCAAATTTCTCAGAAAAAAAATGCCATAGAGAGAAAAAAATTGTGTTATAATAAAGTTGTTTTCTACTCCTTTCTCTTTTCATGAATCCATAATAGGGAAAAGACTAAAAAAAATATTTTAGAAAAATGTAGGTAATTTAATTAATAATAATTCAACTTTTATTTTATTGTATAAAAAATTATTAATTTTTTTTGTAATAAGAGAAAATCATAAAAAAAAAAATTGTTGGAAGAGTCGTCCTTGATAAAAAATGAGCCCTGCAGAATATGTATCTGAATTAATTGAACTTTGACGTAGATACCAAACACTCGGTGAAAAAAAAAAAGATAAGCACTACTTTTCATGCTATATATGTCTTTGGAGAAGAGATTTTTTTTTTTCACTTTGATTTTAGTCAAACCCAACATTCTTATCTTCAAAAAGCATAATGTAAAAACTTTTAGAAGAATAATGAAGGGTTATTCCAAAATATTAGAACAATAAATCTTAATTGATTTGATTAAAATAAAATTAAAAGTTGATCTTATAATGAAAAAGTTGAAGAGAAAAAAAAAGTAAAATATTATGGAAGAACATCGATAAGAATCTCTTTCTTTTAATTAAACCTTAATGATGTTCTTTAATTTAACTTTAGAATAATCAAAAGTGATTATATCTTCATCACTTTATATATATATTTAAATTGAAAACTAAACTTATGCGTAATATAATAAGAGTGAAAATTGTCCCTTAGTATCCAACTTTTGAAAAGCTCTAGGGTTTCAACAAGCATCAAATCTTTTGAATAAAAAAATATTTATATAATATTAAGACGTTTGAATTTAAATACACATCAATATCAATATATGTATATCTATATTAATATCTCAATGTATGACGTGTAGTTGTATATATAAACTTTAGATATACTTGTTTGAAATTAAGCTTTAGCAAGTCAAACTTCGAACGCGTATGTCTAATCCAAACTACTTTTCTATTATCTTATTTTGTTCGATTTTTTTTTTATCATGTTACTATATTTGCTTCGCTTATTGTACTTAGTTGTGATTACTATTTCATTTTTTATTATTTTCTATATGATTTAGTCACTATTATATTTTTTTCATAGTCATTTAATATGTTTTATTTGAGCTAAAAGTTTATCAAAAACAATCTCTCTACTTGTATCTTCATAAGGTATAGGGATAAGGTTGTATACGCAGCACCCTCTCCAGACCCCTCTTGTAGAATTTTACTAAATATGCTATTATTATAAAATCTGACAAGCTTCGATTCTAAATAAGCTTCTCAAGAAGGGATGAATGGGATATCTTAGACATATCTCATAGAAGAAAGTGAAGAGCTTTATAAGACAATAACATAAATTGACATAATATGCGCTGCACTTTGGATTTCGATAACAATATAGCTCAACAGATAAATTTATAAAAAAAATATGAACTTAAAATAAATCATACGTGTTATGGACTTGAATCGTGAAAATAAAAATGCCATCCTACTCTAATAAAATGTATACATTAGTTTTATTGACATGTGATAGCTATTGTCTGGAATCTAAACATTTTTTTCCTCAAAAGTATAAAAGGAAAACTAACCAAGGAAGTAAAGAAGATCCTCCACCAAATATAAATAAGAACTAATTAATGAATAAAACTCTAAAAAGCATTAATGCAGAAAGTGGACAGCCCTTTTAATAAACATCCAAAAGTTATTAACTTTTAAACTTTTCTTATCTCAAATGAACTTTCATCTAAAGCACCTTTTTTGGTGTCTTTAACAACCTCACCTTTTTTTCCAGTCTTCTATCCATTATATTATCATAATTAACTCGTGTGGTCTTAAACTAAAAATATATTTTAATTTTATAATTTTAATTATAATATGTTGAAATTCAAAAGTTGTTAAAATTAAAGAAGTGTTAAAAATGGAAAGAGGTATTTAAAAAAAACAGACAAAAAAAAAAACAAATAAATCGAAATGAGATGATGAAAAAATTTCTTCCTTAATTATATTTTGTATTATGTGGTGAAAATGGAAGCACGTGTAATTTCAGAATTGAATTGGGACACATGGTAAGCATAATTGCATAGACTTATTCAATTCAGTAAGTTCTCGAGTTTGAGTTTTGAGTATAAAATTTATCGATTGTTAAACACTAAATTTAGCAACAACTTTTATAGTTAAATTATTTGTAGCTAACAAAAGTTTATAACAATTTATAAAATTAGCAACAAATTTTACTATTTAGATAAACAAAATTCATCTGTCCTAATTTTTATTTGTTTGGTAGTAATTAATTATCCCCAATTTATGAAATGGGTACTGACTAATTGGTTCCGCAATTATGTGTCTTAGGATGAATTTAAGGATAAAATCATTGATATACTTTGGTCCAAATTCGAAAAGGATATACACTAAAGTTTAAATCTAGATCAGCTCTGAATCATCTTCATCCTTTCTCTAATTTTATTATTTGTTAAATTGTATTGAATATTTGAGGTGTATTAGTATTTTGGAAATAATTTGTTAGGAAATATTCATGATTAGCATTTAGATTAATTTCTTGTTGCCTTTATATCTGATTAAACTCTTGCTATATATGAATAAGTCTTTTGATTTATTTAATTCATTAATTAATCTTGTTTTGTACAAATTCCAAATGGAATATAAAAAGGAAATATATTATTAAATATTTGTCAAAGTATGAAATTACTAATACATGGTTAGTGGACCCTAATTAATTTGGAAATCAAACAAATCCACTTTTAAATTTTTTTAATTTCTCTAAAAGATGATAAAGATGATGAATTATTGGGTTTTGAAACTTCTATATGAAGCCTTTATGGAACATTTTAAAAACATAATCATTATTGCTAAATCTTTATGCAGTTGGGTTTATTTTTTAGTTAATGAGTTTTTCTTTTTTGATATTTATGAATTTAATCACCTTTATAACTTTTAGAAACTTTTTAAAATCTTCATTATATCTTAAATTCCTCAATAAACTTTACTCAATGAGTTACTCCTGTCCTTTTCAAGTATACATTATTAACACCACTTTTAGTATAATGTGTATTTTCGCTGTCTGAAAATTTTTCACGTTTTATTTTTTAAGAGTCAACTTAGATTGAATTTTGGAGCTAAATTATCAGAGAAGTTTTTAAACTTGTATATTTATTCGTTACATATATAAATTTTGTCAACAACATAAAAAGAGAACGAGAAGTATATGTAGAATTAATAAATAAGTCTAATTGAAAAGAGATGAGAAATTTGTGTTTTTTTCTTAATTTATTCTAGTTAACACAAATTAATACTCATTTTCCCCCCCTAACACTCTTACATCATCCAAGTATTTGATATAAAAATATCTGTTGGTTAAATTATAGAAATTAATTCTTACTTGATTTCCAACTTTAAATCGTTAGATCGAAAGTTTTGATTCATAACTAAAGTTAAAATTTTAAAACTTATGATCAATCCCGAAATCTTGAAGAGCATACAAATAATCCAAGCGGTCATTCAAATTTCAGCCATCAAGCCTTCTAATTTCATACCAAAAATATTGAAGTTTAAAGTATAGTTTTGCGATTTTCAACTTTAACCCCGTAGGTTTGACTTGATAATATAGTGGCTAAAATTTAAATAATTTAAATAATTTTAAAATTTTAAATTTTCTTTAAACAACTGTCCTCTAGCGGCTATTTGTGCACACCCTCTTAGGCCTATTACACATCCCGAATAGAATAAGCCCCATTCCTTGACCCACCTTATATATGGAGAAGCCCAATCCAACTTAAGGTTCATCAATCAAGTTATTTAATGAGAAACTTACCTAAATTTCACTAGTTTATGAGCTAATTACTTAGATACACTCTAGTTAACTAAGTTAATATCTTATTGGATTTTGGTGCATCCAGATATATAAACAAATATATGAATCTCGAATATATGGAGTCAAAATTAGGTGTTATTTGCTCTAGATACATTGTATCCGAGTGGATTCACATGTATCTAGAATACATAACAAATGTCACTCGCCTTTCTCGCCATTCTCCTATGTATTTCGTGTCCCAAATACATGCGAATCACACCAGATATATACAAATACATGTATTAGTGAAATTCACATGCATTTGGGAAACATCGAATCTTGCTCACCTCTCTTCATATTTAGTGTATCTAGCAGCAAATATGCATATATCTAAGTGCATTTTTCTCAATATATGGTAAGAAACTCTTAGGACCCGTTTGGTCCCAAGAGTACTTGGAAAAAACTTGGGAAGTGATGTTTGGCTACATAACTTGACAAAAAATTACCCTGTATATATAAAAAGGGGATAGATTTTCAATATTTTTGTATATATACTAACTTTGAATCAACAATAGCCCGGTGGTATGAAATTACGATTAATTATAGAAATTCCACCTTTTAGTTTACTTATTACCATTATCCCCTATAAGTTTTTCAAATCTCCAAAATCCCTCATTTTCACTCATCAGATTAGTGTATCTTGCGCATTAGATTAGTATATCATGTATAAAATGTAATGTATCTTACTTAACGATTAATATATCTCGCGCATCAGATTACTGTATCAGCGCTTATATTATTGTATCCGTTTGAGGGATTTCTGTAATTTTAAACTTTTAAGAAATAAATTGTAATTTTACCTTAAAAGTATGTGATTTCTCTAATTTGCCCACATAATGATGCCTCTTATACAATATTTAATATTGGGCCCGGGATACCTTATAAAAGTGAAGCCCATTTTATTGTTGTCTTCTCACAAAACCCTCTCTTTCTTCTTCCCCAAAATCTCTTAAACCCTAAAACCAGAAAAACTTTGAAAAGCGACGACGTTTGTGAAGCCACCATGCATAGAAGGAACATTAGGCTGCGAAGAGAGTACCTATACAGGAAAAGCTTAGAAGGGAAGGAGCGTTTGCTATATGAGAAGAAACGCAAAATCAGAGAAGCTTTAGAGGGTCAGTTTTCATTGCAAATTTAATAAGAAAATCATGAAATTTGTAGAATTTTATATTTTTTGTTTTTGGATTTTTGATGATTTTGGGTATATTTAGAGGGAAAACCAATTCCAACTGAGCTCAGGAATGAAGAAGCTGCTCTTCGGAAAGAAATCGATCTTGAAGATGAAATTACTGCTGGTATGCTAATTACTCAGTTTTCCCCATGTTTTGTTTGTATGATTATGATACTAATTGAGCTGGAATCGAATTAATCTAGCTACTAAAATTGTTGGTATTAGTCTTTGTTATGGGGATACATGATTGAATTGGGGTGGAAGTGGTTTTTGTTGTTTAATTGTAGGATAAAAGGTGATATGTTTACTGGGATTTGCTTAAAAGGATTGATAAAAGTAACTTGAAGGCCAAAGAATGGATTTTTGGCTTAATTTGCAGTGTCGTGCATCACAGGGTGGTAACTTTGGGGTAAAGGAAGCTGGTAGTGGTAGGTATTATAAGAGTCTTTAGGGTGCTACCTAGTAGTTAATGGAAGTTGGAACGAACATACTTGGAAGCAATGTCCTTAGCTTGCCTTGAGCTTCATGCACTTTATGCACTTTTTCAACATCCTTACTTGGTGGTGTAGTGGGTTATTGATTTGAAAAAGTGGTACATTGGTCTCCTTGGCTGAATGCGAAGAAGAGGTATCTTTTTTTATCTTCATATATATGATGTAAGATTTTATAGTTTCTAGAGGTTTTTATGTGCTCGTGAATTTTTCTTCACTTGTCTATTCTCTTGGTGGGTTAAATCTTGTAGAATGTGAAAAGGAAGAGAGAAGCAAAGAGGGTAAACAAGATGATGGAAGGATATGAAACCTTTGATAAACTAGAAATTATTGGCTGTCGGAAATCTTTACAACTCTCTTTAATGCTTGTATCTTCATCATGCCTTTTACCGATGGGAATTGTAGACTATGCACGTACAAGTAGAACATAGTGGTTTGTTGAAATGTTCTCTAATTACACATTTGTATTGAGTTGTAGTTGTATGTGCTATGTTTTTGCTATAACAAGGCTTTTGTCTATTTTTAATGATGTTGATGCAGTACCTCGATCAACTATTGATGATGAATATGCTAATGCACCTGAAAAAGATCCCAAAATTTTGCTTACCACTTCAAGAAATCCTAGTGCTCCTCTTACTCAGTTTGTCAAGGTTGGTGTACCCTTCAATTATCCTGTTATTGTATTACGTAGTCCACTATCCCCTTCTCACTTTTTCTTTTAGAAGTCATTATATTGGAAACTATATTTTTTTAATTAGACACTTCTCATGTCCTATTCTTTCCTTTTTCCATGTTGTTATATGGAGACAGGAGTTGAAAATTGTGTTCCCTAATGCTCAGCGGATGAATCGTGGTGGTCAGGTTGGTCTGCTATTGGGAATTCTTTTCTTGTTTGATATTTCTATCATTACGAGCTATTAGAGATGGCATTGGGAGCTTACAGCTTGGAAGATTCATAATTAGAATTGGTACTTTATCTGTAACTTCTTGCCGGAATAGGAAGAGGTGTTCCATTCGTTTAAATTGCAATTTAAACATGTGTATATGTACATTTTTGTGTCTTACATGTATACTGGAACACAGAGAGTAAATACTATAATAATGTGTCAGGCTCACATATATACACACTCCTGCAAACTTTCTAGAAAAAAAATAATTGAATATAAAAAGAAGAGAACAGATAGCCATGGATGTCTCATATTTGTTTTTTAATGAAAAGAGCTCTGATTCTTTGACTCTTAGACCCCTTGTTTGTGCAGGGAAAGTGATTTGTCTTATTAGCATTTATGTGCTTGCATAACAAGCTATTTAGTTCTTAAAGACTATGTTGCTTGGATTCTTCAAAAATGTCATCTTGCTGCATGTCGGATCCTCCAAACGTAGTGCATTTTTGAAGCATCCGACACGGTGTGGCTGAGTTGTTTGGAGAGTCCAAGCAGCATAACTTCAAGATATTTACGGTTTTACAATTATCTTCTATTTGTTTATCATATGTTTGTATTTTGCTCATTTTTTTTAATTTTTTTTTCAGGTTATATCAGAAATAATTGAAACCTGCCGATCTCATGATTTTACAGATGTAATTTTGGTCCATGAGAATCGTGGTGTGCCTGATGGTATTGTCATTAGTCATCTGCCTTTTGGTCCAACTGCTTACTTTGGATTGCTCAATGTGGTATGTGGTCTTACTCTTACCCTGTTAAGCGCAGAAGTCTTCTGCTGTCTATGTGAGTTGTAAGATGATGTCCTCATCTACTATTTTTCATGCAGGTGACTAGACATGATATTAAGGACAAAAAATCTATGGGAACGATGTCTGAGGCGTATCCACATTTGATTTTTGACAAATTTTCAACTAAGGTAATTCCTGACATCCGTTTTTCGATGAAGAGTGAAACACATGCGTTTCAGTAGACTTGCTACTGAAGCTGAGATTTTTGAAACTGAATGATCATGTTGCCAAAATCAGTTACTGGATGCTTAGATAATTCTTGAATATCTAGAGTCTTTGTTTTCTTAGTGTAGCATCTTATATACTGTTCTATACTCACCGGGGATATTTTGATCATGCAGCTTGGTGAGAGGACAGTAAACATCCTAAAGCATTTGTTTCCTGTGCCCAAGCCTGATACAAAACGTATCCTCACATTTGCTAACCAGTCGGACTACATCTCATTCAGGTATGTTTCTTGTTCAGTCTCATTAAGTTCTACTTTAGCAATGGAGGTTGTTAGTTTTGCTGTTTAGTTTTACTTAAGTACAAGGCATGCTGGGGATTATGGCTCAGCAATATTTTCCCTTTGATCCTTGATCCACAGATTTCTCATTTTGGCAAACAGAAGCCATTCAATCAGAATGAAGCTTGTAAACTATTGCTTTGGCATTAGCTATCCTTAAACAATTAGATATATCTTCGCTGATTGTGCCAGACTATGTTCTAGACTTTTTCTTTTGTAACATTTTGTTGTGTTTTTCTGAAGTTCATCATTTTAGGGATGTCTCTTTTAGTTGTTTTAGTCATTAGCTTTGCCTTTTACACATTTTGTTCCAGATGATGTTGCTCGGACTCTTCAAAAATGTCAATGGGTGCATGTCGGATTCTCCCAAATAGTGTTTTTGGAGAATTCAACACAGGTGCGACAACGTAAGGGAAGAGTACGTGCAACCTAGGTTCCGTCAGAAATCATTAACCATTTTTTATTCTGTATGGTGAGGCCCATGGATTTTCCTGAACTATTCTAACAAATAGAAAAGGGGCTAAAACCATGATATGCTACATACTTTTGCTTCTCAAAATGTTAAAAGATGAGAGATAGACGGACAAATGGATCATGACAAAGACCATGCAAGATACAAGTTGGAACATCCTGCTTAAATTTCATTACCTCTCCTGTCCAGCAGGAGGGAGCCAGTAGCTTTTCCCACTTTACTCACTTGATTGACTCAAACCACCAACCACATGGTTCGATCTTAGCGTGATTGCCACATATGGAATGTTGCAAAGAAATAACCCCCACTTGTTTCTCGAGAAGAGATGAGAAACATGCTCAATATCATTTGATTGAATAGTTGAACCAGTCCCTTGTTTGAAGAAACCCTCCTCTTCAATCAGTATTTTTTTTCATGAAAAGCATGCATGAGATAAGAAATCCAGTGTTTCACTAAGATTTCGAATAATCCTCTGGTGGAGGGTCCTTACCACTAGGCTATCCCTTGGTTGTCTTGTTAACTGACAGAGGATAGTTTAAAATAGGTATAAATTTGATGATTTACCGAATATACAGCTCCCCCCCCTCCCTTTTTTTATACTAAAGTTGATTGAAACATGCAGACATCACGTCTATGAAAAGAACGGAGGTCCAAAATCAATTGAGCTGAAAGAGGTTGGCCCTCGATTTGAACTACGGCTTTACCAGGTGACAATAATTATACCAAAACTGGTTCGTCATATTTGTTTGCATCCATGCTTATTAATAATCTTGAAACTGTGTAATATTGACTTATCTTAGTTTAGTTGCCAGACCTATGTTTTCCACTTCTACATATTCCTATAAAATTATTCGAAACGACAAAAGAGAAAAAAGTTGCTGCAAGTTCTCTTATCTGCTTCATGATAATAGATGTCAAGCAACTAAACCAGAAGTGATATTAAGCTCTTCTCCAAGAGTTCACTAATATGTGTTTTATCTAGCTCGAGAATTTATCATATTAGTTAACAGATTTGCTTTGGTCTTGAAGAATCAGTCCCTGAAAATGTGCTTTATTCAGTACACTTGCCCTGTCTCTTTGTCATATGAATTTCGTGCTATGCTGTTAGGAATGTGTGATTACCATGATCCGTATTCTATCTGTTGCTGATACCTGATCAAGTTACTTGTTTTTAATGTAGATCAAATTAGGAACGATGGATCAAGACGAAGCTCAAATCGAGTGGGTCATAAAGCCTTACATGAACACATCTAAAAAACGGACCCTTCTAGGGGACTGATCAACATGCAGCAGAATATGTACTTTGAAGCCTCCGTCTCTTCCCGCTTGCACTAACAGAAGTTGATCGTTGCTCCAAGTCATGTATTCGATCGTTGAAATGCAGACGTGATTTGCTGCTTCCTGTTCCAGAGAGATACTGTAAAATCTGTCTCTGTAGGAAAAGAAATCGTTGTTTTAAGTAGTCATTTGGTATTTCCCCTTAACTGGGAAAAATATAATGTTATGTATAATGTGCTAATTTAATTTTTGTAATGTCAAAGTTGATTTATTACTTCTATCTTGAGCTTATTGCAGTTTAAAGAGTAAAATAGAGTGAATTCTTTTTGTTTTGAAATTTTTTTGTTTCCCCCCTGGTGGTAATTAAGCATATATTTGAATAAAAACGAAGTTTAACGAAGAAAGAAAGACTTTATAAATATAGTTATAACTCAATAGGGGCGGAGATAGATGCACAAGAAGGAGATTCGGGTTAAATTATTTTCAAATATAAAAATATAAATTAAAACGGATGAAATACACAATATTGTTAAAGAAATTTTCACTAGGAGCATCTTTTGTGACATGTAGGATGTTTCAATTTTTGATGGTTTGCCTACATATGTAAAGGAGCTAATTGCTGGTGCATTTGCCAAAACCGTGATTGCTCCGCTAGAGTGGGTAAAAATACTTAAGCAGACAGAGACGGAACTCTTTAATTCCCTCGGAGTTTATCAATCTCTAAAGAAATGCGAAGGCGTTGTAGGTTTCTACAAAAGAAATGGAGCTAGTGTGATCCTTCGAATTATATTGTTCCCTATGCTGCATTGGTATCGTTAGTAGATCTTTTAGCTGGCTTTGACAGTAGTAGGAACTACGGTTTTGTGTACCTATCTTTTTGATTTGGCACGTACCAAGTTGGCTAATCAAGTTGTGGATACAAAAGGACATGTTAAACATCATTCACATAATCATGTTAAACATGTCATGCAGGTGGTCCCAAGGAAGGGGGACTACATGCACTATATAGAGGCATAGGGCCTACACTTATTGGTATTATTCCTTATGTTGGATTGAAGATTTACGAGGAAATAAAGAGGCGTGTTCAGGAAGATCACCAAAGGTCCATTTTGATGCATCTTTCTTGTGGAGCTCTAGCTCTAGCTTATTTGGACAAGCATATATGTATCCATTGGACGTGGTTACGAGGCAGATGCAGGTAGAACACCTGCATCTGCAACCTACATTGCAAAACAGAGCGCTTTATCCTCAAAATAGGAATATGTTCAACGATCTTTAATTTCTTCCATTGTACGCAATCAAGGTTGAAGGCAATTATTTACGGGACTTATATTAGCATAAACTACATGAAAATCGTTCCCTCCACGACTCTTGGTTTCGCGACATATGACGCAATGAAAGCTTGGCTTCTCATAAGGATTTGACAAACTTTTTTTTTAGTAGTTTTGGCTCAAACTCAATTTCATGTTCAAAAGATCATTTAATATGTATAAACTCTGTCTTTTAGGATATATTGAGTAATTAACACAAAACAAAACTAGAAATGAAAGAAAATCAACATCAATAACTAACTATATATCAAATCCCAATTAACTTGAGGATCGATTAACTTGTATGAATTCTCTATATTCGTTATATTTTATTCAAATACATTTCATCCTTTTAAGGATATATATATAAGGATGAATAGCATTTCACATCATACAAACAAAAAAAACAACTTCACACACCTTCGTCAAAGGTTTAATTCTGGTAACTCTTCATATCAAGTCTGACGTATTACGAGGCCCAACTAGGAAAGACCATGCAATTAGTTCTTTGAAAAGTAGAAGGTGATGTATTATCAGACTTGAGTGGAACCTTTAGTCCACAGCCAACAACAAACTTAATCTTTCCCGTTGTGATCCAACCTGATTTTAGCCTCATGTGAACGTTAAACATTGTGTAAATATTAAAAGCTCCATTTTTCTTCTCATTTTCGTAATCCAATTTCTCTCTATCTCCGAATTGAACATCGCTTTGACCCTTGATCTCCTGATGCAAAATAGTCATGTTCTTAGAATCCTGAGAGAACAATTCAAAGTTCGTTGTGGCAAATTTCTTTTGATGGAAATTCGATTTTGCCTCTATGAGTTCATACTTAACGCCAATTTTTTCATTGGAGTTTCTTATCTCGAAGTTGAGGTTAAGGTCATAGTCAAGGGTATTGGTTGATGGAGAGAAATCGAATTTCGCCAATGAGGCATCTGACACGTGGAAATAGACCTTGTTGGGCCTCCAAATGAGCCAAATGGCTAGAAAAAGGATGCCAAAGATGACAATAATCACACAAAGGATCTGAAAAATGCATGCGCAAACACAACTGAAGATACAGTTGCAACAACAAAATTTCCCCATGACGGGGTTTTTTCTTCTTTTTTTTTTGATTTAATAATAATAAATTTCGATTGGAACGAACTTTATTTTTTTAATTTGTGTTTGTTCTAATACAGAAGAATCAAATTGTAGGGAGGATGATTCTTCTGTATTGTTTTTCTGCCTAGTTTCAAAGGTGGGGTTAATGTGTTATATGTGTAAATATTATTTAATTTGTGAATTATGAAAATAAATGGTTAGGAGGAAATTGTGGAAATGCCAATAATTTTTGGTGTGGTTAAGGTTTAATACATGGTTGATTCTATTTTAGTCAACTTTGTTTAAATTTAGTTTCTTGTTTTTGTGGAGAAAATTTGAGGCATAAGCATAGTTATAAGTGAAACAACTACTAGTTATGTGATAAATAGTATTTAATAACACATAGTAGGATATATATTGTAAGTAACATTATTGGAATAATTATATTTGGACAAAATGTCAATTCTTGTTTTGAAGGTTTATGATATTCCTTAGTTGTTTATCATGCTTTATCTTCTTTATTTATGTATCCAAAGTTTAATTGAATTTTAACATGGTATTGTTTGGTAGTTTAGATTGAATTGTCATTCATTTAATTAGTTCTAAAAAGTTATGTTGTAGTGGTTTGGTTTTCATAAATAGGTCCTCTATGCGATTGACCGCGATATGAATAGAAAAGAATGAAGAGCCATCTCCTTTGAGCCTTCCATTTCAGAATTGTTGAAGGAATTACAAACTCTAACTATCTAACTATACTGATCAGGGTCGATTTTACCAACTATTTATTTTACCACGCCTGAGTTAGAGGCTAAGGAAAGTAGAATAAGGTGAAGGTGGGTCTCTTTGTAGCTATTCTATAAGACCTTGGATTGGAAGAATTATAAATAGAATAGAAGTTCTTGAATTGTCATTTATTTAATTAGTTCTAAAAAGTAATGTTGCATTTTTATGTTATCGTTGTTTGGTTGTATAAAAGAATGCTTTATCATTAATTTGTTATGTAGTAATGTGCTCTCTAACAAAAGCGATTTCGAATTTATGGAAATTCGAACTCAAAATTATTGATTAAGGATAAAATAGTATTTGTCAATCCACCACAACCCTCATTGTTAATAGTACTTACATGATATGATAGCTCCATGATATATTAAGTCTTTTCAATAGGTTTATGAGATAATTGTTCAAATATTTGATGAACATATTTGGAGTTGATATATTATCAACATATTTAGTTCATTAGTGTTACCTAACCCTAATGAACTAAATATGTAGTAGTACTTTCTCGTTGTACTAAACAATTGTTAGCTATTATCTTTATCTATCACTCCATCATAATCATCGTTGATAGTAATATTTCCGCATTACTTCTCTATTTATCGTTTTTTATGTTATCAATAATTTAGTTCATTAATGTTATTTAATGGATAGCGATTCGTTGAATGACTATCGTGAAAAACATAGTTCTTATTTTTTTGAAAAAGTACTTTTTAAAGCTAACAAGACATATTTATTATTTAATTAAATAATAAATATGTAACTAAAAATCTTGTTAGCTTTTGATAAAAAGCTTACAATGATAATTGCATTGTGACTTATTATATATAATATTAATACTCACAATTCCACTCACACAAAAATCGTTCGCATTCTTCCACTACTACGCAATTGCTTTATCTCTTTTCTCTCAATTTTCCGTTCAGTCATGCCGGAACCCCACTTGAACGGAGCTTATTACGGCCCATCAATTCCACCGCCGTCAAAAACCTACCACCGTCCAGGCCACGGCGGAGGCGGAGGAGGCTGCTGTTGCAACCCATTCACCTGTTGTTGCAGCTGTATCTTCAACTGCATCTGCACTTGCATCTTCCAAATCCTCTGTACTCTCTTAGTCATCATCGCCGTCGTCGGATTCATCTGCTGGTTCGTTCTCCGTCCAAACAAGGTAAATTTCCACATCTCCGATGCTTCATTAACCCAATTCGATTTCTCAACTAGAAACAACACTCTGTACTACGATCTCCATCTCAACATCTCAATTCGAAACCCTAATAAACGAATTGGGATTTACTACGATTCAATTGAAGCTAGGGCTATGTATCACGGCCAGAATTTCTCGATTGTGAAACCCGACCCGTTTTATCAGGGTCACAAAAACACAACCGATTTGAATCTGGTGTTTACGGGTCAGGATTCGGTTCAATTAGGATCCGAGTACAATGTGGAGAAGGATTCTGGGGTTTATCAAATTGGATTAAGGCTTTATATGAGGATTAGGTTTAAATTTGGTTGGATTAAGACCAAGAAGATTAAGCCAATGATTAAGTGTGATTTAAAGGTACCATTTAAGGGTAATGGTACTTTTGAGAGGACTCAATGTAATCTTGATTGGTAATTTTTTGGTTTTATTATTTCTTAATTTTTGTTGGATTATTGGGAGATTATTATTCAATCCATTAGACAATATGGTATTATTATTATTATTATCTTATTGTTTTTGAATAGTATTGTTTTTTGTGAATAAATAATCATTTCTTTTGTGTTGTGTTTCTTTGTTTTGAGCTTGCTTTTACAAACAACTAATATTTCGGATAATTTTATAAGTGGGGTTTGAAGAGTATGATGTGTATATCGTCTTACTCTTATCGAGATGTGAAAAAGAGTGACAAACTCATTTTAATTCGGTCATAGGTTGGGTCCAAAGAACAAGAGTGGACTTGCAATATTAAGTTTGTTGTTCTTCATTAGCTTAGTGGTGAAATGGTCGATTGTTAATTGATTGGTTGTAGGTTTAAATTCTACTTAAAGAGATTTTCTAGTTATCATATAAAAAGGAATAAAATGAAAATACATTAGTGAAGAAGTTATGCTAAAATATCGGAGAGGAGAATAGTAGCAACAATTGTTTTGAGCTTGCTTTTGTGAATTCAATTTGGAGATGGATGATAATTGAATAGTGATTATTTCTTTTTTTAAAAATGTATATTTGGTGATCAAAGTATTTGCCTTCACATAAGGTGAGGGTGAGACTATTTCACCCTTAACTAGAGGTTTTGGGTTTGAGCTTTGGGTATGGATTTCGTCGTGTGCAATTTAGATTTAGTCCGGACTCCAATGCAAGCTTCGGACACCAAATGAGAAATCAAAAAAAGAAAGGTGAGGGAAGAGTTGTATTAAAAAAGGTGTTACATAGACAGTTTAGTTTAGTGTAACTTACAAAAATGACTATAGTTTTAGGGTTATTAGATTGGAATAGCTATAAGTATGATATTTAAAAAAAATAGCTACACTTTATGTGTCAAAATGGCTATATTCCATGCATATGTTGATTTTTTTTTAATATGTCGTTTTTTTTAAATACAAAAATACATCCAAATTTAATTCTTCACTAAGTAAGGCAATTTTGTTAATAATGTAACTGCCATTCCTTTATTTCAGCCCTTAACCCCCTTAATTTTACACTTTAAATTAGCGATAATCACCATTACCGTTTAGGTTTCTCATCAGTTTAAAAATAAAAAAAAATTCTTTAATCTTTCTTCTTCAGTTTTCCCTTAACAAAATTCAATTCCATGACAACTATTACAGTCTTGATCCGGTGTTCCGAAAAATAGAGCGAAGAGAATTGCTATGTAGAATATAGTATTGACGGGACAGTGTTGAAGGAATAGGCTTCATATTCTGATTTGGTTGATTTAATTTCGATACAATTGAACATCGATCTTACAAAAAAATGTATCAAAATCAAATACAGAGTTGAAGGTAACGACACACATATGGAAATACGTAACGACATGGGCGTGCGTGTATATGTTACGTTAAAAAAGATCAACACTCAATTTGGAGTATATCCCTTGTGTGTAAGTATTTTCGATAAGGAATTCATAATGTATTCTGCTGTTTCTGGTCCTCCAATTAACCAGTCTGGGAATTCGATTGATCTTATTTTCTGCAATATTTGGATCAACAGCAGAACAACATTCATATAGCCAAGCTTGCATAGCAAGAGGCATACCATCAATTATGTAGTATTGTTTCTTAGCATTCATTTTTTTTGTTATGCTTTTGACCAATTTGGAGAAAACATCTTTTTCCATGGGTATTCATGGTACCGACCGTTCTCAACTAGATCAAATTGTATCCTTGGAATTGAAGAGTTCTTCTCACTGGAATAGATGAACGTATTGATAAAATATAAAATTGCAAATTTAACAGCATCATCATCATTCCCATCACCCTATACATTCTTTTTATACTTACTGATCAACTCTGGCTTTCTTACGGTACTTTTACCCTCAAAGTACTGCTCGATGATTCTGTTCGGCTCACTTGTGTCAAATAAGAAATCGTCTTCATGAGCGAAATAGTTCAAACCAGTAATAATGGAAAATTCTTCAATTCCAAAACAGAGTGGTGTGATTTATACGAAAGAACAGTTCATCCAGGGAATTGTCCTCCAATTCACGAACCATTAAACACCTAAAGATTTGTGTTTGCGCCTCACACACGTGCATTTTGGTATACACTCCAAAACAACTATCTTTGAATCGATTGAATTGGGTCGGTGTATGCTTCCCCTTCAAATCTGTACTGTAAGAAAGGCTGAGTTGATAAGTAAGTATAAAAAGAAGGTAAGGGGTGATGGAATGATGATGATGCTGTTAAATTTGCAATTTTATATTTTATCAGTACGTTCATCTATTCCGATGAGAAGAAGAGCTCTTCAATTCCAAGGATACAATTTGATTTAGTTGAGAGCGGTCGCTACCATGAATACTCGTGGAGAAAAGATGTTTTCTTCAAATTGGTCAAAAACATAACAAAAAAATGGATGTCAAGAAACAGTACTACATATTGATGGTATGCCTCTTGCTATGCAAGTTTGGCTATATGAATGTTGATCCAAATATTGCAAAAAAGAATACCAATCGAATTCCCAGATTGGTTAATTGGAGGACCAGAAACAACATAATACATTATGAATTCCTTATTGAAAATACTTACACACAGGGGATATACTCCAAATTGAGTGTTGATTTTTTTTAACTGAACATATACACGCATGCCCATGTCATTACGTATTTTCATAGGCGTGTCGTTACTTTCAACAGTGTATTTGATTTTGATACACTTTTTTGTAAGATCGATGTTCAATTGTACCGAAATTAAATCAACCAAATCAAAATACGAAGAATATTCCTTCAACACTGTCCCGTCAATACTATATTCTACATAGCAATTTTCTTCGCTCCATTTTCTGAAATGTCGGATCAAGACTGTGATAGTTGGAATTGAATTTGTTAGGTGAAAATTGAAGAAGAAAGATTAAAGATTCTTTTTTATTTTTAAACTGATGAGAAACCTAGACGGTAGTGGTGATTATCGCTAATTTAAAGTACACAATTAAGGGGGTTAAGGGCTGAAATAAAGGAATGGCAGTTACATAATTGCCTTATTTGGTGGGAATTAAATTTAGATGTATTTTTGTATTTAACGAAAAAACGACATATGCATGAAACATAGCCATTTTGACACATCAAGTGTAGCTATTTTTTAAAAATATAATACTTATAGTTTTGACCCTAAAACTATAGTCATTTTTGTAAGTTACACTTCTTTTAAGCCCAAACAATTTGAAAGCATTTTTATAATGTTTACATACAATAAAAAAAATATATTTTAAACACTAACTTTAAAATAACAAAAGAAAACCAAAAGTCATAAATTATTATTAATAATACAATAAACTAAAACGCCATTCAAATAGGCTCTTAGTTTTCACATACATAAAGGTCAAGTTGCAATATTTCCGTTACATTAAAGTTACAAAAAAAAAGTGGCCCCTTGGAATTGATATTTGGTCTTTAAATTTTGAATTTCAATTTTGCTATTAAAAGAAAAAAATAAGTTAAACTTCGTTTTTTCTAAAACTTATATTGTCTTCCCTATTGTATTATTATAAAATAAACAAAAGTTCTTACTTTTTTTAAAAGAGAATTTTTATACCTTCACATTTTAGCTCGTTCACTTGTTAGAGCGGCGCGGGTTTAGATATATGTATGTGAGGTACAAGCAGGGACGGAGTCAAGTAAAATTGAGGGGTTTAAATCTTATGTAACTTTTTCGTATATTTATTTTTATATTTTAAATTCTCTTAGTGAAATGTTCTGATTAAATACGAATTGTTGTTAATGTCTTGTTTGCCCGCAATGGCTTCAGACCTAGAAGTAGAAGGGATGTGATTTTGATGGAGGTACATTGAGTATGTTATTGTTTGTGTTGGTTAGAGAACCAAAGGTTATGGTTGGATACATACGATTAATTTCTTTCTAATTATAGGTCTCAGTTGGAGTCCTGGATATGAAAAAAAAATATCTATCAAATGGTGCTTGCCTCTTTAATGGTTTCTTTCGAATTTTGGGGAGTCTCAAAATAGATATCGGGCAACGAATGAAAAATTTCAAATACAAAATTTTCTATATTTGGATCATGCCAAACACACACTCCTGATTTTCCTGGGATAAAATGTCCCTATGCCCAAGCCCAAGGAGTATTTATTGGGCTCCATGTCCTTTAGAAATAGTAAGCCAGTCTACAAGTCATTAACAAACTAGCACTTACCATAATATCCATAAATCGGTATCGTGTAGATGAAATAGCATCCATTGATCACTTTTATTATTATATATTTGAAGGTCGATTGAAACAACTAAACTTTAACAAAATTATAACTTTCGACTACTCATTCTAGACAAATTCTATAAGAGGTGAGAGTTGGGTGAAGGAGATGGGAGCTATGGGGATGGGAGTGAAGATGATGCTCGTGTTGGAGAGTGGGAAGACACGATCGAGACGGGCCAACATGGGAAGACACGATCGAGGCGGAATGACACTTGTAAGACGAAATTGTTTTCCTTACTTTCATTAAGAAAATCATTTCCTTACATTGATTCCTTAATCGAATCATATGTACTGATCAATATAATTTCGTATAATCATCTATTCTTTGCAACTTACTTTCGTAAAGAAAATATTTTCAAAAACCACCAGACAAATCAAAAATATTTTTCTCCATATCGAACACCCACTCTATGTGCGTGTGTAAGAGTAAGCTCACATTATTAGGTCATCCATCCACCAATTTCTAAGTTTAGATGACATAATCTATTAATTTCTTCTTACACGTAAAAACAAATGTCTATTTTGTTTTTCTTCTCTTATGCACTAACAAACATCTCTTATTTATTTGTTTACATTATTAAATTAATTTTTTGTAAATCGAGGCTCATATTTTTTCCATACATCCGATTGTTAGATCTATTTTACTATGAAATTAAAACTCTTATCTATTTTATACATTGCAAATCGAGGCTCATATTTTTTCCATATTCTTGAATGTCAGATCTTTTTTTTCTTCAAATTCTTCATTGTCTCAGCAAAGTCAAAATATTTATGATGTATCTTCGCAATTTTTTTTTTGGATAATTTTGAATCAAAATTGAAAGGATCTTCGACGAATTGGAAGAATAAATTTGAAATCCATCACTTATGTATCGTTCATAACTCACCTTGTTTTCCTAGATTCTTGAATGTATTCATCACGTATCAACTATTGTTTTTGACTTTTTTAATCTATTACCATTTGGGTAAGAATTGAAAGAAGAAAATTTGAATTGTTTGAAGCTAGACGATTTGGAATAGAATTGAGAGAAGAAAATTTGAATTTTGAATTGAAGGTGGGTGGATTTGAAAGAGAACTGAAAGAAGAAAATTTAAATTTTGATTTGATTGAATCGTTTTTAAGATTTGGGAGAAATTGAAATCAACTAGATTACGTAATTTGGGGAACTCACAATCAATTTTATATTCTCTTTTCTTTAAAAGTGTAACTGAATTTGTTTTAATGTATCGAATTTAGTGTATCCGGCTTGTTTGCTATGTATCCGAATAACATTGATTTTGAGAAATTTTTGTAAATTGAAAAATAATAGGAATATAATGTAATTTATGTCCTTACACTATGGGATTTATGTAAGTTATACTTAATTTATTCCTAATTAGAGGTCTCAGCTGGAGTCCTGAAATGAAATAAAAAATTATTAGAGAGCGCTTACCCCTTTAATGATTCTTTCAAATTTTGGAGAGTCTCAAAGACAAAGAATGAAAAAGTCATTTGGTAGAGTGTATAAGAATAATACAAAATAGGGTGCATTAGTAGTGTTTGCATTAGTAGTGTTTGCACTAGTAATGCTTGCATTAGTTATGCAAGCATTATTTCTTATACACTGTTTGGTTGATGTATTAGAAATAACAAATCTTGCATAATTTCTATTTAAAAATATATGTTTACAAAAATACCCTTCACACTTTATTTATTTTTACACTTCCTTGCAACAAAGTTCTTTGCGTTACATCATTAACTCCTCTTCTTCTTCTTCTTTTTCTCAAAAATACTATTAAATAGTTGTGCTGTTTGAGTCAAAATATTTTTGTGAAAAGTTGGCAAAGAATTCTTTTATCAAATTTATTGCGACAATAGTAAATTTTTTTAATTAAATTATGTTGAAATTAGATTATTATTTTTTTTTTAAAAAAAAGATACTTAAGAGGCCATAAAGTCTATCAAGACACCAACAAATTAAANAGATATTGAAAAACAAATAAAAACATATGACAAGAAAGAAAATGAAAAGAAGAGAAAATGTTAGGAAATGTTTTAAAAAGGCTTTGAGGGTAGTTTTGTAATTATTTAATCTAACGCAAGTATTAAATGCTATGTATTACTAATACCTAGAATTACCTGGTATTAGTAATACACAACTTAATACACAATGGCAAGAAAAAGTGTACCAAACAAGGTACTACTAATACACATACATAATGCATGCATTATATTTCCTAATACACTCTACCAAACGACTCAAACTTCTAACTAAAAGCAACTAAATCCTCCAAAAAAAAACATTTTTCTGATTGGGCTTAAGCCCAAGGAGTTTTTATTGGGCTCCATGTCCTTAAAAAATAAGCTAGTCTATAAGCCATTTGACAAACTAGCACTTACCATAATGTCCATAAATCAGTATCACGTAAAAGAAATAACATTCACTGATCACTTTCATCGAATAGAGAAAGGGTTAGAATTGACCGAGTAAAGAAACAAATACTTGAGTAGTATGGAAGAAATGATGCACCACCGTTAAAGATTGTAATGGGATGAATAAATATAATATGATTCCTTCATCAAATCTCGAATTTGAGTACTGAAATGAGAATCTTTATCGTAAGTGCTTTCTCTCTTAGTGGATCGTGAATCTACAACATTGCTAGATAGCAACTTGTAGCACTCCTATTTAAAACATATTGAGTTCTTTATAATTATTTAATGTTTAACAAGTTTTTGACAAAGATTATATTAAAGTCAACTCATACGTCTATATGTGTATATAAAGTCAATAATCTCACATGTTAAATTATATCAAATATACAATTATTATTATATATTTGGAGTCGATTGAAACAACTAAACTTTAACAAAATTATAACTTTCCACTAATCCTTCTAAAAAGGATTATTTGTGCATTTCTGACCTTTCCTTTAAGAAAGCCCAATGCTTAGACGCGTTCGATTGAGCAATTAAGGTGTTGTTTGATTTGTGGATTAAGTTCACAATAATTTAGACAAATACAATAAGAGATGTGAGTTGGGCGATGGGGATGTGCGGGGGGGGAGGGGGGGGGGGACGAGGGAATGAAGATAATGCTCGTGTTGGAGAGTGGGAAAACACAATCCATACGGAATCACTTGTAAGACATATTTTTCCTACTTCTATTGAGAAAATCATTTTCCATACATTGATACTTTACTCGAATTATATGTACTGATCTATATAATTTTGTATATTAATCTTCGCCGATTCTCTTTAAGCAACTTCAGTATTTTCATAAAAAAAATATTTTCTAAAAAATTAATTAAACAAACAAGAAAAAAATAAAAAATATTTTTCTCCGTACCGAACACTCAACACACCATCTATGTGCGTATGTGAGAGAAAGCTCAAATTATTAGGTCATCCATCCACCAATTTCTAAGTTTTAGATGATATAATCTTTTAATCTCTTCTTACACGTAAAAACAAAAGTCTATTTTGTTTTTCTTCTCTTATGCACTAACAAACATCTCTTATTTATTTGTTTACATTATTAAATTAATTTATTTTAAAAAAAGGTATTTATAGCAAAACAAATATCTCATAATCAAAATTAATTACTCCATTTTTAAAAAATGATTATTTTTCTTTAAAAAAATAAATACATTAAAGAGAAAATTATTCTATTCTTTTAGCTAGGATAGTTTGTTGTCTTTATGAGCTGTTAGCCATTTCGTTCACTTATATATCTTTGCAATAAATTTCTTAATTCCTTAAAATTCTCATCTTTACTTTATATAAAGTTTAAAGTTTGAAATTTCTGATTAATAACCACAAAGTTTTTTTCTTTTCATGGTTATCTGTTGTTTGGTATCTACTTTCGATTTTCAATAAATTTAAATTTTACCGTATAAAGTCCATCATTAAAAGGGGAGAAATACACCTTAATAAGATATTTTTTCTCATTCACGTAGATTGAATTTGAGATTTCTGATTTTTAAAACGTAATCTAAAACATCTCTTATTTATTTTGAGAAAGTTGTGTTTTTCTCAAACTATAAATATAGTATTTCTAAGTGAAAAGGCATTTTCCCAAAACCTACATTTAGAATTAAAAAAAGAAAACAAACTTTATCATTTTAGCAAGAAAAAAAAATAGAAACACTCTAATTTTAGAAATGATATTTAATTTGAAAGTATATCCACAATTTGAAAGTCTTATCTCTTTGTTAAATTACAAATTTGGCCATTTTTATTTTGTTTATTTCAGCCCTTAACTATAGTCTATATGGATGATGATGATAGTTTCCCACTAGAACACTCTACCTAACAAACACTCTTGAATAATTTTTTTTCTTTCCGTTTATATGATATAATTTAATTTAATATAAAGTTTAAGAGTATTTTTGAAAAAAATTATTATTTAAAATAAATTTTAGATATTTAATTAGTGTGACTATAAGAAAACTTTCAGTATTAAATTATTTATAATTATAAATCTTATGCTATGAAAAATTAGAAGAAAAAAAATGTATACGTAGTAATAATATGTTAAAAAGTAGTGATAATTAATCGTAGTTCACAACATCCCTTTTCCAACACTATATATTGTAGTAAAATGGATTAAACTTCATTATCTTTTATTAAAAGTCTCGATTTCAAACTTTATGAATGAAAGATTATTTTAATACAGAGCATCTCTTCGTTAGATAATTAATTAGAAACTTAATGCGAATATCAAATTCGCATGAATAACAAAAAGATCATCCCCTCCCCTTACCTCTAAATTATTATATATTTTTTAATTTTTCATTCAGTGTCCAATATCTGTATTGGAGCCTGACTATCGTGCGCATGAATAACAAAAAAGATCATCCCCTCCTCTTACCTCTAAATTATTATACATTTTTTAAATTTTTTATTCAGTGTTCAATATCTGTATTGGAATCTGACTGTTTTAAACTCGCTTTACATAGGACCCTATACGAAGAAAAGTACACCCTATCAAAAAAAATTATACTCGACATTCAAATTCAAAAATTTTAATTAAGAAAGGAACAATCCATCCCCACCACACTATTCCTAAATTGATATCTCATTGACTGTTAGAGAAAACAAAACGTGTAATCACATGGGCATATACCCTCCCCCCCACCCCCCCACCCCAATTCGTATAGGCTTAACGAATATACAGCTCATATGTCCTATGGACCAAACACTTTTTCAATTTTAATTAATGCTATTTTTTATGATTTAAAATATTATTTTCATTTTAATTTATGTATCACCATTTAACTGAATATGAAATCTAACAAAAAGAATATTATCATTATTTATGAAATTTATGGTCTACATCATTTTATTAAACATAAAATAAAATTCTTACGATAAAAAAGTGAATCACATAAATTTGAAACAAAAGTAAAGAAGAGTAAACATCAAGTAAGCCATTTCTTAAAATATCAAATTTAAAACATTTATAATATTTAAAATACTAAAAATCAAAGATACTGACAACTTGTATAACACAACACAGCAATAATTGTTTCACTTTTTTTTTCTTAACACAAACAAAACAAAAATATAGTTTCAATGATTCCGCACTTCGGATAATACTTTATTTTAAGTTGAGTATCTATCGAAAATAATATTTCTATTCTATAAAAATAGAAATAAAATTTACGTATCCAATATACTCCTCAGATCACACTGAATATATATTATTGTTCTAGAAACAAAACAATAATATAATATATAATATTGTAGTAATTAAATTACAACTTGTAACAAGATTATGGATTCCCCTATATATCCGATTTATCCTCCATTTTTAATTTTTTTTTTTTAGCAAAATATACAATTTCATCAACTATAAAGGAACAAAACATTTATTAAGAAAAAAGAAGTAAAAATAGATTTTTAAATAAGAAAAGAGAATTCAAAACAAACTTGACGGCCGTTACTTCAAACGCTGACGGAGCAATCCCGAGCTAGTTGATACTTAACGGCGTTATTTCCAACCATAACCCCTCCGTAACCGGGCCGATCACCGAGTGGCACGTATGCAGAGCACGTGACATGTAAATGGTAATGGCCCGTTGTTATGGACCCCACTTTCCACTTTACACGCCCATCAATCTTAAAATCCAACCAAACGCCCCCGTTTTGTTGATCTTCTGACAGGCCCGGCCCGTTATACGGGGCGATCGGGATGTTATTCCCGTAAACAAATGGGGACCATATGTTAACGTCCTTATGGCCTTGATACACCGGGGGTATTTGAGTGTAATACGTGATTTGTTGATTATGATACATAGCGTATATATCCATGTTATCATAATAAATTCCGATTTTGCTATTAGGGTTACGTGCGTATATTGTGGTTTGGATAGAGGTTGAGAAGATGTTCGGGGCGGACACGTTGAAGGTGAAGATAGTTGTGTCTTGGAGGATGAAACGAGGTTTTTTAGGCTGAAGTATAGCCCATACTATGAGGATAATGAGAAGAGCTAAGAAGAGGAAGATAAGGAATCCAGCACAACAACGTTGGATTAGCTTCTTCTTCTTGCTCTTGTGGTGGCTACACTTTTTATCCGACATGTCGGTGGTGCTAGTGGTGATAGTTGTGATGATAGAGGGAGGAGGAGAGGTTGTTGAGAGTGGTTTGTGTAGGAGAAATGAAAAGGGAAGGGAGATGGGAATTGATTGACTATATAGATAGAGAGAGGTGAGTAAAGTAGTTTTATTTTATGCCACTTGAGTTGTAGAAAGTGTGTTGTAGCTAGCATTGGTAAAGGGGGTACTAATATGTCAAATTCCTCCCACTTTCTTATCAAAGCATGGGGCCCACATGTATACATATAATACATTATAATAAATGAGATATGAGAAATAGATGCTCAATTACAACGTTCGATAAATCTATAGTGTGATAAATATAATCTTGAAATAAGGCGAGTTGTTAGCTATAAATATGGATAAGGTTATATATATGCTCAATTTATGTAGCATTTTTTGAATTTTGTAGGACAAGATTTTTTTATTGCAAATTTTTATGTGCCTTTTAAATATTTTAAACTATTGTGATTTATAGTATTTTTACGTAGTTTTCAAATATATAAATTTTAATTATAGTAATCTTGAAACTAATTAATATGTCTAACCAAACACATTATAAAACAAAATTTCTACATTTATTTTGAATTATTATCTCTAATTTCTCGTACCTTACAACACCAAAATATTTAATTTCCAAAATTAAAATAATATCACATAAATTGAGACGAGAAAATATATAAGTTAAAACTCCAAGTATATATGAAATGTATTTTTTGTGTATCATTTTGGGTTGACTATATATATTAATTTAGTTCCAAGTGTCAAATGAAGCTTTAAGCAATTTCGAGAATTAATTGCTTTATCGAATTTACATAAAGTTGTGAGAATTACTTATTATGAAAAAAGTTGTGTGAATTATCTTTTATTTAATTACTATTAACTTGTCGGCTTGGTGTTTGAAATTAAAAATTATTGATAGATAGAAATTATAATAATTAATAATTTAAAAGATATTTAAAAGATATTATTATAAAAAATAACTTATTTAATTCTCGAAATTTGAAGATTATGATATGATAAGTAATTTTGTTTTGGGATCCAAGAGACGTATTATGCGGGAATAATATTATATAGATAGGCCAATTTGTTTAATTTGGTCAATGGTAATTAAAAACAAATTAATCTAGGGTTTGTACAAAATGAATTTAAACTTTTGCACTGAATATGATGCACCATCATAGGAGATCTAATCAGAGGTTATGTACTTTTCACATATATAAAATAAAAAAAGAACATTTTCAGAATTTTTAAAAGTTTTGATTTGCGATATTTTTATTTTGAGATTTGATTAATTTGTATTCATGACAAATTTTTTTTACTTTGGGTGTAATGTTCTCCTTATGACTCTATTAAAGACTATTTCATTCTCAGGTAAACACACGAAGAATTTTTAAAAAAAGTAATATACGCGATATATACAGACAAAAGGCAGTTTGATAAACCCTAGTATTGCACCCTTCTGACTTCACTCCATTCAGGTGGCTCGAATCTGAGTTTTCTGATTAATATTGCACTATTTTGACTCCACCTCCATTTGCTAAATTCGATATTAATGAATAATTATTTTATTTTATTTTTTATTTTTTTAAAAAATAAACATGTATACTACAATTTTTTGAAAGATATTAATGAAAAATCATTTTGTTTTGTTTTTTTTTTAAAAAAACAAATTATATA
>NC_064282.1:96580741-96607576 GCF_019186545.1 Solanum stenotomum
CAAAAAAAAGGTGATATTTCAAATGATATGACGTAGACAACCTATTTTTATTCTAATATAAATATTATTGATTGTTTTTATCGTTTAAACCTATGATTTATATATAATATATGATGAATTCACTTGAGTTCTTTGTGTATTTATGTTTTCATAATCTGAACTACATTAATAAAATCGTTCAGAAGCTTCCCTTCAATTAATATTTATATACATAATTACCTAAAATTAGTTGAGCACTTTTCTCAAAGATTTTTCTTTTAAAAAAAAAGGCTTAGGCATGCATGTGTAGTGATTCTTTTTAACTTTTACTTTCATTTTTTTTTTTTGCTATTTTATGAAAAATGATTAGTAACAAATGTTTAAATTAATTAATATGAAAAAAAGCAGTAAATGACACGTGTTGGGTGGCCAAATAAAAGGGAAAAAAGTTCATCCAGCTCACCAACCGACGACTATGGTATTCTTCTTCTTTATTTTATTTTTTTTCATTATGATGCGTTAGTGATATTGTTCGTTCTGAATTTAGATTAGTATAATTTAGAGATTTTTTCTATTTTTTAAAAAGTTTTATCTTAATTCAGTTGAACTCTGATCTATCATCAACAAGGTCGTTGACATAAAAATGATTTTGTCTATTCTAAATATAGACTCATACAAATTTGAAACACATCACTAAAGTATAAGACTTACTTATTTATATGCGCAACATTTCTTCTATATTCCATTGATTCCGACTCTTATTTTAAATTAAGATGCCATCATGTTACACAACTTATTTAAAATTGGAACGTATTATAGTCGTTAAAAGAGGAAGCATCTCTTATTAAGATTTTTTGCATTTAAAATTTGGTTTCAAAAGTTTTAACTAAAAATAATTTTAAGTTATACCATGCATATTAAAGTAAGTTATTATTATTTTGAATTATATATAATCTATTAAATCTTCCTAACATAAGAGAAAATTCTAGTTCAATTGACGTTACAAAGTTGTTTTATCATTTTCAACAATGAGGTCTAATATAAATATGACAGATGGAAGTATCACAAATTTATAAATTCTTATAATAATAATAATAATAATAATAATAATAATAATAATAATTAAATTTATAATTAAATATTGTACTTTTTTTAAATTTGTTTTTTAGCATGAAGAAAAGTCCAATATGTTATTGAGTGGAGATGTTAACATCTCAACTATGATGACAATGAAATTTGTGGAGGAGCGGAGTAGTGTTAATAATATGAAAAATTAATAAAAAGTCACTTTCAATTTGTATAATTAAAACATAATTACTATCCTAAAATTTCAATTTTAAAAATAAAATAAAAAATAAGATAGTATTTTAAAGTTTTACTTGTTGAATTTTAAACTTTAAGATAGTAACTAATTTTCAAAAATGAAATCGAACGATGACTTTTGTTACATCAATAACTTCAATATTAATGTTGTCATGGAGTTTTCCTTGTTGCATTTGAAACACTAGGAGTGACCATATTATAATATTTTTAAGATTATATTTTTTTTTAATCTTACGTTTAACTAAACTATAACATATACATTAAAATATAAGTAGTAAGAAGGAAAATAAAAGAGAAGACTAAAAGAAAGAAGAATCAAATTGGTATGTTATTATTTATATATATATATATATTATATTATATCATAATGTGATAAGATGAATATTTTTTTCATGCAATCAACCACTCTAAAATGGTCAATTAAATAATAATATCATTTTCTTTGTCATGATATTCATTTACCTACCGTTTGCCTAATCTTTGATTTTCTTCTAATATCTCTCTAATGTAAGCTATATCTTAATGTCTATTAAATAACCAAATACTAAAAAAAGAAAATAGATTGTAAAAATAATCAGAGCTAATTTATTGCCAAAATAGTTTAGATATATACATTTTCTTTTTCATAATTCATTATAAATAGAATTAGTAGCAAATTTTTCAGAAGAACTAAGCTAATAAATAGTTTGTATATTTATTTGTCTAACTGCTTAAATTAAAAATAGCTCGACCATGATGGATGTCTAGCTCGTAGATCTTTTCTTTTTCGATCAATTTATATATGTTTAAAAAATCTTTTTTTTTAGCCATAAAAATAACCCATAGCTAATTTGTGTTTTTTTTTTTTTTTTAATGAAATGAATTTGTAATCCATAAAAATGATATTTTGTAAGTAATTATTATGAATTATGTTGGGATGATTGAAATTCTTTCACTTTTAATTTCAATCCTCGTGGGAGCACTATTTCATAATGAATTCAATTACCCTTTTACCTGAATGAAATCGAACTCTAATATGAATATCGAAATTTTGTGAGTAGCCTATGTTTGGATTTTCCAATTAGCCGCCCCCAAAACAGTACCCCAAAGACTTACTTAAAGAAGTCAACAATTGTTTGCTTAAAAATATTTGACTCTCACATGTGAATTAATTAATTAAAAGTATTGTCGGTTTTACATATTGTTATTGCACTTTCCTTTCAACTTCATTTTTGTAGACCATATTGTAGAAAAATTCAAAAGAATAAAAAATGTGGAGTTGGGAATTTATGTTCCCAAAATGGTGTTTATTAAATAGATTCAATAGAATATATAGGCTTAAGAGGCTGATAAAAGAATTTTAAATTTATAGATTCTAAGTAATAATTTTTTTTAATGTATTTATACACGTATTAATTAATTTGATGAGTCAAATTTATTACGATATTTCTGTTCCCGTTTAGAACTTATCGACAAAGAAATCAATAGTTTGTTGATCATTTGGAATTTATGGCTATTCTTTTTCTCCATCGATAACAAATATTCATCTCGAATCAGTAGAACAAATTTTTTTTCTTGAATTCTTCTCTCTTTTTTTATGTTATAGCGCAAGAAGTCAAAATTATATTGCTAAAATAATGAAAAAAATCTTTTATGGTAAAATTTATGAAATTGAAAATGTTGCTAAATGTTAGAAAACAATTATTGGCTTATGAAAGATACAGAAAAGTAGGTCTAATGGAGAAAAAAAAAATCTCAAAATAAAACATTTGATCCATAAATGTATATAAAAAATAGATTTCTCAATTTACAAAATTAAGTTAATTAATTCATGAGAATGACCCTTGAACAAAAGGCTTCTGGATGCTCCTGTATTTTAGTAGGTGGAATATTGTGGCTGGCTGATTAAAATGCATACATAGTGTTAATAAAAAAAAAGTTTTTGATACTATCGAATCACTTAAAAATAATTATTGAGATTAATAATTAAAAATTTCAGGAAACATATCTGTTAAATCATGTTAAAATTAGGGAAAAATGGTCTGAAAAATACTCTAACTTTGGTTGAAATTGTTGTTACGATACCAAATTTTATGGAGGACATTGTACCCCTGCACTATTTAATAGTGTATNTATCGAATCACTTAAAAATAATTATTGAGATTAATAATTAAAAATTTCAGGAAACATATCTGTTAAATCATGTTAAAATTAGGGGAAAATGGTTTGAAAAATATTCTAACTTTGGTCGAAATTGTTGTTACGATACCAAATTTTATGGAAGACATTTTACCCCTTCACTATTTAATAGTGTATTTTAGAGGTATATATGTGCCCACGTGGACACATTACTATTTATTATGATGCAATATTTATGATGTCCACATGGACACATATGTACCTTTAAAATACACTATTAAATAGTGCAGGAGCAAAAGGTTCTTTCCAAAGTTTGATATTGTTACAACAATTTCGGTCAAAGTTCAGATATATTTCAGACATTTTTCCCTTAAAATTATGCATAGTAAAGAGCACAAGAATCAAAGGATATTGTCTAAGCCTATATTATTCGGATCATATTAAAATAATATCGTACTCATATTAAATTCATCAAAAATATGTTACTTTCGAAAAAAATCGTCACACTCAACAATAATTTTTATGAAAATTTCAAGTTGAACACTAAAAATAGAATCGTTTTGATAGAATTTTTATCTTTTTTTACCTCCAAAATTGAAATTTTCTAAAATAAATTCAAATTACTCAAACTTCACGGTCTATCCTATTACCTATATAGAGTATATATCATCCAATATTCAGATCCAAAAAAGTAAAAATACCTTCTTTTTTTTTTAGTCATGACACTTTTTATTCCTACAAAAAATCAATTATTTGTACTGCCAAAAAGGCCCCACAACATCTTCTTTGAAGTTTGAACTCTCCAATAATTCCAAATTACTATGTACTCCCTCCGTCCCTTTTTAGTTGTCCACTTTAGAAATGGCACACAGATTAAGGCAACAATGATTAACATAGTGAAGTTACAATTTTACCCTTATGACAACTTTTCACTTCAAAATTATAACCACTTATTTGAATTCAAGTGAAATAAATTGGAGGGAAACAACATACACTTTTACAATTTTCAAGAAGTGTAAATAAGGGTATAATAGGAAAAAATTTGTTGTCCTTTCTTGATTTGTCAAAATGGACAACTAAATAGGGACAACTAAAAAAGGAAATGTGGACAAGTAAATAGGGACGGAGGGAGTAGAATTTAAGAAAAAATCATTTCAAGTTTGTTCACATTGTCACACTTCCCTTTTTTTTAAAAAAAATATATTTTATTCGGTGCTCGATATTCATTTTCAAATATCCTTAAATTTGAATTTTGCATTGCGTAAAATCCATTATAAGAAAAGGTATTGATTTTCCTATTTAAGTTTTCATTTTATTTTCAAAACTCGAATATAAGAGGTGAAGAAAATCAGATTCGTCCCGATAATATCTTTTGGTCAACAACCCTTTTTTTTCCTCCCTATTTTATAACATCTTTTCCCCAATTCTATAATGTTTTCACAATTATTTTCTTTTCCTAGAAAAGAAAAAAAGATGTCATTAGTTTGGGACTTAAAGTTGATCTTCAATAAAAATAGAAAAATTTAGTCAGTGGGAAAATTCCATCAATGAGAAAAGTCCAAATGAAAAGTGGGGAGAAAAAGAAGATCAAATTTTTATTAGCAATTTGCATACAATTTAGAATAAAAGAAAATTAAAATAAAAGAAGCAAACAAAAAAAAGACCCTACTCAAAAATTGACAAATGAAATCATTAAGGTGAGTGTTACTATATATAGTGACAAATGAAGGATGCATTATAAAAAAGATAGTAATTAAAGTAATGTTAAATAATTTTTTAAAATAAAGTGAATGATTTATCAAATCAATTGTGGAGCAAGCACTTTAGGGGTAGGAAACATTTAATTTAAAAGGTACAAGAAAATTTTAAGAATCATTGCTTAAACGGTTATTGAACTTAAAAAAATATGCGATACGTACTTGTCAAAATATAAAAGATGATGTATACGCATTCTTACTCATATCTTATAAAGGTAAAAAGACAGTTTCCGATAGACATTCAACTTAGGAAGTATAGCATACTATCACAATATCCAACATAGCAACAACTTAATGATCAAACAATAAAAAGATAACACAAACACAACATTTGATCATGAATTAATGATTTGTACAAGAAAACATAACATAATAAAACACCTATCATTTCCGATAGACGTTCAACTAATCAAGTATAACATAATACCACATCCAACATAGCAACAACTTATGAAACAATAAAAAGATAACACAAACACAACATTTCATCATAAATCAATGGTTTGTACAAGAAAACATAACATAATGAAACATCCTAAATTCAAACTCAATTTTACCTATGTTCTAATTTGTATACATCAAAATTTTATAAACTTTATTTTCTTACATTATAATTACATCAAAAATCATAAACCTGATACACATTCATGTTTATTACCATTCCATGTTGGAATATTAGAAGTAGTATTCTTAAAATCTAATGTAATTCTTTCACAAAACAAACGCATTTTCTCTGATTTATGAAAAACATTAGACTTAACCATAAGTTGTACCTCAAGTTTCAAATCAAACATAATTTGCCCTCGTTGTCTATCTTTAGCCATTTCTTTCACCGCAGAATCCGCGTTAAACGTTCGTTTCGAGCTAGGGAAAGAGAAGGCGTCCAGTATCTGGACGTTACTATCCTTCTGAATCTCGACATGGTCCATGTAAGACACGTCTAGTGCAACATATCTATACACCAAGGATGTTTCAACTTGATTCACAAGTACTGATGACCTAGTGTTTGTATTTTTAATTGATATTTTCGTCTCCCAATTAGCCTTCAATGTTGTCCCAGGTCCGCCATTGCCTGATAAATCAAACGAGCGGACCTCGAACGATTCCAAATAGAATGTAGGTTTTATTGTCATGAACACCATCATAGTGAACATGCTTATAATCATTGCAAATAAAAATAAAAAAAGCATTAGGCAGAGCATGACTCTGCCAAATGAGAACCCCTGATCTACGTCAGGGGACACATAAGGTAGTGGCCTTGCAGGGTAATTATATTCGTAATATTGATAAGGTTGTTGTATGGACGGGTTATTAGGGTAACCCGGACTAGGCTCGATATAGGCGGGGTGATGTATTTGATGAAATTGAGGGTCTGATTGGTAAAATTGAGGATTTGTTTGGTAAGAATATTCTGATTTTTGATATCCCAAAACTGGTTTTTCTTCTTCCTTTCCCATTTTAATTAATTTTTTTTTAAAAAATCCCCTATGAATTCTTCTAATCTATTCTATGAAGAAAAATTAGAGAAGAATATAGGGGATTAAGAAAGGGGAAAAAAAGATAGAAAGAAACTCACATGAAAGTGAAACTAAAATTATTCTAATCAAAATTGTACTAGAAAAAAATTGATAGTTCAAAATATTTAAGTAAGCGTTAACATCGGATCGAAGTATAACTTGATGGTTTATAATTTGTTGACATGTGTGGACTAAGATTTACGCCAAGTGACGCATTTTGTTATTGATAAATAGATAATTATTATGATAGAATAATATACATTTTTAAAAAAAAATGGTACTAGAAAAGGGTTGTTATAGAGATTGGAAGTTCCCAAAATGGCCTCAAGTTAAGATTTATTAAGTTCATATGTTATACTCTAGATCCGACTTCTATGTTTGGGAAAATAAGTTGGAAATTGTTAGCATTTAAATGTTATTTCACTTAATTTTGGTCCAAATAAATATTTGTGATGATTATTTAGATCCAACTAAATGACTTAGAGCTCATTTGGGAGGAAGAATAATGGATAACTAATTTCGAAATTAATTTTTAGGATGAATTTATTTCATGCTTGGTTGAGATTATATCATGTTATTCCATGATTCGTTATTCCGAGATTATAATTTTATTTTACCTCTCATTGAGATGGAATGACAATTCTGGGATAACTAATCCCGAAATTACTTATTCCCAATCAAACAAGCCTTTAAAATAGAAGCCTAGTTGGACCTTAGATTGTAGTCCATTTGGTTGATCTTCTACCAAATGAGCCCATTCATGTGAGGCCANTGATAGAATAATATACATTTAAAAAAAAAAATGGTACTAGAAAAGGGTTGTTATAGAGATTGGAAGTTCCCAAAATGGCCTCAAGTTAAGATTTATTAAGTTCATATGTTATACTCTAGATCCGACTTCTATGTTTGGGAAAATAAGTTGGAAATTGTTAGCATTTAAATGTTGTTTCACTTAATTTTGGGCCAAGTAAATATTTGTGATGATTATTTAGATTCAACTAAACGACTTAGAGCTCATTTGGGAGGAAGAATAATGGATAACTAATTTCGAAATTAATTTTTAGGATGAATTTATTTCATGCTTGGTTGAGATTATATCATGTTATTCCATGATTCGTTATTCCGAGATTATAAGTTTATTTTACCTCTCATTGAGATGGAATGACAATTCTAGGATAACTAATCCCGAAGTTACTTATTCCCAATCAAACAAGCCTTTAAAATAGAAGCCTAGTTGGACCTTAGACTGTAGTCCATTTGGTTGATCTTCTATCAAATGAGTCCATTCATGTGAGGCCTAAGGCCCATTAGCCTTTATAGACCTTAGCTCTCACTTATACATAAGAGAAGATTCATAAATAGCACTATTTAGTGTTCATTTTGGTAATATATAGCTCATTGTTTTCCATTCAAAATATAGCAAAATACACTATATTCGTGCGTATACAATATCTCGTTCTAGATGAAGTCGCGCGAATATGGTGTCTGATTTTAAACTCTATAGATGTGTACGTGTTTAATTTTCAAAGTAAAAGTTTGATGTATGTGAAGACATCAATTGTATGTGTAACTAACTGAATTCAAAGTATGTGTTTTCAAACTATATGTATAGGTCAACTGTGAGGAATCAACACCTAAAAATGTATGCCATATGTATGCCATATGTGTATATCAGATATTTGTTTTCGTCTCTTTCTGGAGATTTTGCTCATCGCCAAGGCTTTTAGCTCAAACTTTTAGATTGATTAATTTAGGTTATGTCCAAAATGATCCATCAATGAACATATAACCAATCCAACCAGCCCAAGTTTGGGTTAGGCGAGTCATATTTTCATTAATTAAATTTGAGTTATTTGACACTTTTAATTTTGGTATATCATGAACATGTAAAATAAAAAATTCATTGTTTACAAGTTTTGACGTTCAGTATAATCTTCATTCTCCTATGTTAGCGCATCGAAATTAATTTTACCCAAATTCAAGAAAAGTGAAAAACAAATTAAATAAAAATTTTAGTAGAAAAATCAAGAACTTGCAAAATACAATTTAAAGTAAATGTCTTCATATACTATTGTAAATTTACACTGTTTCCTATTCCCAAGGAAAGAAAATAAAAAAGAAACTGTACAAAGATAAAAGAAAAATTCTAATCTAGTAAAAGGGCAACAACCAATTAATTTAACAACTCATAAACTTCATATTGTGGTTCCGATACAATCTACACTCTCATCTTTTATAAACTCCCCTTTATCTTTAGACCCATGCCCAAATTGAACTTTCAAATCATTGCAATAAACCCTAATTCTCTCTCTTTTTGACTCTGTCTTGGAAGAATATTCATACCCCATATTAATTTGTACCGCAAATCTCAAAACCCCGGAATCATTTCTTGATCCATTAGCTTCTAACAAAATTCCTTTTTCAAGGAAGGTACCAGGTAACGTTGTCAAATTGGAAAATAAGAAAGTGGAACGTTTTTCCCCTAAATTAAAAGGATCAATAATATTCTCAGCCAATAAATTTGTCTCATAGAAAATCCCAACTTTCCCTTGATTTACTTTTATATCTAGCTCATTATTTGGATTTTTCATTGATATGTTGACTTGCCAATTACCTAACATTGAGGTACTTGTGATCATGAGTCCTATAGGAACTTGTAACGATACTATTTGAAATTGAGGCTTTTCCTTTCCGAATAGCATCCAGATGACTATACTGAACATGATCATCGACATAACCAATATTAACATCATGGTCGTTACATAACGACCGAACGACGTTGAATTAGTGTTGATATTGTTACCAATTTGATCTTGCAATGGTAAATACTTTTGGGAATAATTCACACTATATGAATTATTATTATTATTAGGGTAATTATTGTAATTACTAGGCATAATAAAACTAGAATTGTTATATGATGAAGGAATTGTTTGTTGATGAGAAATATATTGGTTGTGTCTAGCCATTGAAGGGTACCCCATAACTGATTTTTGTCTTTCAATATCTTTTGAGAAATCCATGATTATAACAACTTTATTTTTTTTTCAAATTATATTTTTGTTTTCCCTCTCACCCTTTTTATTAAAAAAATAGGGAGAAGGATAGATAAATATATGAAAATAATAATAATGAAGAAGTAGAAGAAAAAATATTGAAAATGATAGTGAAAAGATTGGGATTTTTTTTTTGTTTTTTTTTTTTGAAGTGGAGAAGAGGTTAATTATTGTTGATGGAATTGAATGTGTAATAGATAAATAGGATTTAAACACAAAAAAAAATTGTGGAGTTTAACGCAAGAATTGGAGGGGAAGGGCTTGAATATCAACCATTTGTAACTAATATTTTATCTTATGGTTTATCGTAAGTGATTTGTTTTTGGATACATCTGTTAAATGTGTATTTTAATCATTTGTAACTAATGTATATCTTATGAGTTGTGACTAACATCTTTTTGAGTTAAAAAATATCTTATCTATAAAGGGTGGTTATTTTTTTTGGACACGTTTGTTTAACGTTTATCCTAATTCCATTTGTAACTTATATTTGTCTTGTGGTTTACATTTTTTTTTCAAATGTGTAACATATATATAAAAGGTGATTTATTTTTTGGACACATTTGTAATTGATATTTGTCTTATGGTTTACACTTCTTTGAGTTAAATGCATCTTATCCGTAACACATATAATGGTGACTTATTTTTGGACACGCCAGATAAAAAGCATAGATACACATTGAATAATCTAGTACATAAAATATATCACCTGACAAGGAGTTGAAAGGTCTTAATCCTCAAAGAATATACGACATAAGTAGTTTATGTAGTGATTGATTTCACGTTTGAAACTCATAATATTTACGTTTACGTGGAGAACTCTACAATTGCTTCAAAACTACCCTTCACATCTCATGCTCACACAAAGTCAGTCGAGGGCAAGACCACATACCCAAAGGAATTTGATATTCAATCTATCTTGACACAATATTAATTTCACAACTCAAACCTTAATTTATATAAGTCATACAAAAATAATTTTATCGTTATTCCAAGACTTCCTCTGTATAAAGAACAGAGTAAAGTTGGAGAACCCAAGGATTAGGACAAGTCTACTACTTTTTGGTGTCATGAATTTTCATTGATGAGTCTTTTCATCTGTCTCCTAAAGGCAAAATATGTTTACCTAAAACACCCTCACCAATCAAAATTGGCAAACAATCAATTACTCTCTCCATTTATTTTTATTTATTCACTTTGTACTTTACACGCTCTTTAAAATACAATTATTAATACAAGTATTTTACCACAAACAATATATTTCTCATAATGAACTCCCACCAATTTTACACACTTACTCATAAACTAATCCAAACCTCAAATATTATTTTCCAAAAACCAAGTTAAATCCAAAAGGTCACAACAATTTACAAAATGGCATGTGTGGCCATAACTAGAAGCATTTATTATAATACACATATTTAAAGAGAAGTCACATTACAATTGTCATATGTAGACACCAAAAAAGGGAAAGATTTAAAAATAGGCCCTTTTGCCAAAAGACTTCACCATTTTCCCTCAAAAAGACAATTGGCAATTAGATAAAAATTACGCACAACCATATGCTAAGTTCAATTATTTAAATCTACCAAATTACTATATCTAAAGATCAAACTACTATATATCAATAGGTCCAATTCTTTAGGTTTTTGCCATTTCTCATATGCATGGATATCTCTGATTAGTTTGTTGAACATCTTGCCCATTTCTACCACCTGCCATACAGAAAAATGAATCAGAATTTGACCCTACAAAAACTTTCTCAAAAAAGCACACTACATATACATGAAAAATCTGAGCAATAATAAAGTTATCTCGGTATGATCGATAGGCTAGGGTTCACAACAACAACATATTCAGTGTAATCCCACAAGTGAAATATGAGAGGAGTGGTGTACCTTGTAAGGATAAAGGTATTCAATAGGTTATGAGCTCAAGCAGTGGAATTGGTTATTATTTTGCCTCGAGATAGGGTGTCTACATTACACTACTTTGGTGTATGACCCTTCTTCTCCAAACCCTGAGTGAAAGTGAGATGATTCATGCACTGAGATGACCTTTTTTGTGAATAAACAATCATTAATTCTCATAACCTAGTTTTAATCTTGCTCACATCTTAGTAGCTACTAGAAGGGGTGTCAAATGGGCAGGTTAAATTGAAATTGAGTAAGTTGAAATAGGATGAGTTAGTAAAAAGACGGACTATTGACCCACCCAAAAGCCATTTGTGCTTAAATAGGCTAATAAACGGGTCATAAACAAACCATACTTGGACGGGTTATGTTTTCATGGGCTAATTTTGTTTGGAGGGTGGGGTGGGGTGAGGTAGGGGGGCTAGCATTCAAGAGGTAAGCAACCTAACTAAAGAATGCAACAAATTACAAATCCTCCCCTTAAAACAAAACTGCCAAACATTTAATATGAGAAAGGAAATTTCAGTATGAACTACCCATATATAACCAAAAGATATAAGAGAGGGTCAGATGCCAGTTGCTTTTCCCAAAAAACCACTTTTTCATGTGTCCCTATCAGAAAAAAAAGGGGTAAAAGAGGAAACAAGGAAAATATTTCACTCAACTAAGAACAAGTCATAAAAAATTGATAAAAGTTCAGAGTGATATAATTATAATAACTTAACTATGCTAAGAACAACAACATATCTAATGTAGTCACGCAAAATAGGGTTTGAATAGGAGAGGATAGGATATACGTAGATTTTACTCTTACTTGAGATATACAAAGGTTGTTTCGAATAATCCCTCAGCTAACTCACCTAAGAATAAGTCATAAAATTTGTTTCTCACTTCCTCTACTTCTTAGCAAACCAAACAAGGAAAATGGAACATTCTACCATCATTAAGAACATCATATTCTTAAAATGACAGTTCGATGCACTAAGCTTTTATTATGCACAGAGTTCAAAAAGGGATCAAACCACAAGGATCTATTCTTATTCTCTAAAAATAATTTATCAACACTAGTTCAAGATTTACATCTTTAAGTACTTTGTGATTTGGTGTTTCTAACTAGTTCCATCTAGTTAAAATTATATCCATCTTCATTTAAGCACAACACTCTTACCCCTTTTAGTGACACACTTGTTCATACTAGGTATACCACACAATCTATCCAAGATTTGGTAGATAGAATTATACCATACCTATTGTAGAATTAGTCAAGGTACGTGCAAGTTAAACTTAGAATTTCATTCAAAAAAAAAGTTACCACTCAAGAAATTCTCACATTTTCGTTCTCTTGATGATTCAAGCCCACAACTTTAAGATCGAAAGTAGAAAACGCTTACTATATGAGCAAACCCCTCTTACCAAATGTCATACATATTATATTAACTTACATGACAAAAGCTTTGTTTTTTTTTGTTCTTTTTAATTACTAGTCTAGTCAAACAAAAATTAAGCATACAAATTGAAACGGAAAGTGTATGCATTTTGCATGTGATAGCAATGCCTTTCAACTTGTTAAGCTTTAAACTAAGACTAGGGCATGTATATTCACATTGAACTAGGGATGGCAACGAGGCGAGACGGATGGAGAATAGGAGAAAATGTTATGAAGAGCAAGGCAAAGCATGTTGAAATTTTTGCGAATTAAATTAAACTCGCACCGTTGTGATCTCTACATTGAATCTAGTTGTAATCTAACAACATATATATTTTCACAAGTGAGGTTTGGAAAAGATATCATCGACCTCTCGGCTCATTAATCATGATAACCAACAATTAATAAATAATGTTCAAAAGTAAGAGATTAGTAACTCAACACAACTACGTTGCTCAGACTCTTTAAAATGTTGTCACACCCTTATCGTTATCGGATTCTTCAAAATTACATTAATTTTAAAGGATCCGACAAGCATCCGTCAACATTTTTGAAGAATCCGAGCAACGTAGCTGAATGATTTAATTGACTTGCCTTGTCTCTTTCTACCATTGTTGTTGATATTGGTGGGTATTCTTGGGAGGAAGACGCCAGTTCCACCATAATCTCTCACAGAACTACTTTCACCATCAAAACCACCACTGACACCGCCTCCCACAAATGGCGAAACCCGGTTTCCGGTGAACCGGTCTAGGCCGAGGTTTCTTCTCTGCATTCTGATGAACCGGTTCTGCTCTTCCTTCTGTAAAATCAGAGCTCTTGCATCCATCAAACTCTCAACCTGTACCAATTTTGTAAGAGAAAGTTGAAAATCGAGAAATAACCGAACAAAAATTAAGTTTTCGGTTCTACCTGGTGTTGAAGTTGAACCGGTGGATAAACCGGTGGTGAGCCGGTTAGAAGCAGCTCTGTTCCTCTTCTATTCCGTTCAAAATACTCTGAAATTGAACAATCCGTACAACTACAGCACCTCTCAGCCGGCCTGAACCGCCGCTGCAATATCGAGAAAAACAGTAAGTAAAAACGAAGAAGAAGCTTTGAACCTCTGCAACAATGGCGAAATTCGAAGAAAAACAACAAAACGGAGCAAAATACCAGTTACTAATGTAACGAAAAATTAGAGATTCTATGAAAAACCCATTTACCTCAGTAATGGGAAATGGCTTTGGAACACTGTGGGTATTATAAGTACGGTATTGAAGAAGTGAAATAGCAGCAGATACTTCTTGTTCAGCCATGAAAATGGAGCTATGATTATTGTGATGATGATGACGAAGAAGAAGAACACAAGAGTAACAACAGCAAAGAGAAGAACTCAGCTTATAATTATTATTAGTAGAAGAAACAGTTTCTTCTACTGGAAAAATATCAGAAGGTAGCCATAACTCTCCATCATCCAGATTTTCTGAAGAAGAATACTCCATTTTTTCTCAAAACCCACCAAGAATTCAAACTCAGAAACACATTTTATAAACTTTTAGAGAGAGAAAAAGAGTTGAGAAGAGAGAAAAGTTTTTCAAATTGACGTTACAGTTCTCCTTTTTTTACCTGCTAAAAGGTGTGAGAGAGAAGGGTGGGGTGGGTCACGTGACCAGAGGACTTGGGGGGGGGGGGGGGGGGGTCGACTGATCAATAACTTGGGGGGTATGAGGTTTCTGCCATTTTTGGGTTTGTTCAGAGCTTGGTAGAGCTGAAGAGTTGCAGCATTGGCTTCTCTATTTGGAAGTTGATACGTGACAGCTCAGGGAAGATGGATGTAAAATTATATATATTGGATATATAAGTGCATATCACAAAGTGATTTCGTTATCGGATTTAGTCGGATTTTAATACAAATATTGAACATTGGGTAAGAAAATTAACAACGAGAATTGCTATGAACAAATATTTTGTTGTGAACGAGAGTTGTGGTAGAGTTGTAACGGTTAAGTATTCTTGTATTCTTAATCAGAAATTTTGAATTTGACTTTTATGTGAATTCAAATCTAATCGAATTTTAATATGAATATCGATATAGAATACTAAAAATATATTCGATATAATTTCGTTATCGGATTTAGTTGGGTTTCAATACAAATATTGAATATCGGGTTAGAAAATTAACAACGAGAATTGCTATCAACAAATATTTTGTTATGAACAAGAGTTGTGGTAGAGCTGTAATCGTAAGTATTTCTGTATTATTAATCTGAAGTTTTGAGTTTGAGTTTTGTTGGATATGAAGTCATTTTTGTTTGGAAACATTTTATCCCTCAATGATGGACTTTTACGTGAATTCAAATTTAGTCGAATTTCAATGTGAATATCAAACACCGAATACTAAAAATTTATTTGAGCTTGCTATTAGAAGTCACTTATGAGTACTAAGTAGTAATAATTGTTTTTCGTATACAAATCGATGGTATTTTACTTTTGTTTTCTTCCTCTTTTTTAAATTCATATTAATTATGTTTGTTGTCGTGACTTTTTAAGGAACGTTTTCATTATAAAATGAAAATATAAATTTATGAATATTCTCAATAATTTTGAAAACTTATGGGTGTAAAAGTTAAATATTTCTATCAAAATCTATGGTCATCGCATAGTAAAACTTCATTTAAAAATGATTTGATAAAAATAATTGAAAATTTATGACAAGTAAAAGTAGAAGGAAGAAGTAGTAGTTCAAATAAACATATTGTATTATAGTGAATCAGAAGATAAATTTTTTTTCTCCGAATCAGAAGATAATCGATCTATATATTAATGAACCAATTTAAAACTTTTTTTTGTAAATATGGAGAGGACCATTTGCAATCTTTGGGGTATCACTTGTTAGTAGCAAATTTTGATCCATTTAACTTTCAATAAATTCTCATTTTAATTTTTGTAATGTATGATTAAATATATTTAATTTTTAATTAATCGAAACTTGTATTGTTCCTCCTTTTTATTATAAATCTTCATAGTTTTATCATGATTATCAATTGTTTCGTCATTCAACTATCATATTTATATTAAAATTGTATTTTTATTTCAAATTTAACCATAATTTTTTCCCTACAATAATTTAAAAACAATATATTTTCTATATAAAAGGATCAAAAGCATGCTTTCAATTAACTTAAATCAATTTAGCAATAATTAAGAGATCAAAAATGCTATTTATCCTCTCATTTTTTCTCTTTGTCCTTTAAGAGAAAATAATTATTAATTATTAATTCAAAGCTAATAATATTTATTAATATTTGAGTTGCTTCAAAGCTACCAAACAATATTTATTAATTGTTACAATATATGGTGTAACTAATCCTTACAATATGTTAGCTACCTCCACTAAGCCTACTTTAACTTCCTAATTTTAATTTTGGGGTTTTTTTATTTGATTAATTATTATCTTTATTATTTATTTGGCTTAGATCAAAACACTATATATGAATGGTATGAACTGTTATAGATAATATCATGTATAATCTCTTAAACTTTATATTAAAATTATGATGAATTAGGTACTTAATTCTTTGTACTTTATATGTGCACTTAAATAAAAGGGAAAAAGGCATTTGTTCAACAATATCACTAATTAGGTACTTTATCTAATTAATATACTACACAAGCAACATACACATAAAATCGTTGTTGGACATTTTTGCTAAACATAAAGAAACATGAATTTTACTAAAAAGAAAATCTCTTTTAATAAGTATTTACTAAATTATGTTAAAGATATAACTTCGATTTCTAGAAATTATTATAGATCTTAGGTTTTTACCAAAGTTGAAAATAATATGTTTTCCCTTTTCAATAATTTTGATTTTTAGTTTATTTAGTTACCTCGATGATATCATTATTTTGTTCTATTACAAAAGAAAATCTACGTAAAATATAGGAAACTTACATAAATATACTATGTTAGAAAAATATTTACCATTTATAGCAATAATATTTTTTTTCACTTGATCACTTTTAATACATTTATAATACAATTTTAATACATATTACAAAGAACAATTTATTATTCACATATAATACAAGTTTTATTAATGGATAATACATTTATCACACATTTTAATACACTTATAATACAATGTGTCAATTTCCTACCAAACAAACATAATATATTTTTAAAAACAGTTATAATGCATTAGGGGTGTTCACGGTTTGGTTTGGGTCGGTTATTGGTCAAAACCAAAATCAAACCAACTTAATCGGTTTTAAAATTATCAAAACCAAACCAAACCAAATATAATACATTTATCGGTTTGGTTGTTTTCGGTTTTGGTTTGGTTTGGTTCGATTATTCAGTTATTAACCATACATAAAAATAAAAGGAACAATTCATTCAAAACGTAAAAAAGTGACAACAATCCATTCAAACAAAAAAATAGTTAGAATGACTGGCATTACAAAACTTTCAATCATTGAATTTACTGAATAAAACTTCAAAATTCACTATTTTGGCATAGAAGGAAGAGACAATGACATTTTCAGTCCCATAAAGAATTTCCATAGACACTCATATACATGAAACCAATAAGAAAAATGTTCTCACCTTGGACATTTTTTCTTCCATAAGTAAATTATAAATAAATTTTGATGAAACATATATAAAATCTTTAAAATTGTTTATGAATATAATATATTATGTATGTATAATAATAAAATTTATGTATATAACTTGTTGGTTCGGTTCAATTCGGTTATTTCTTCAATTTTTTTCAAACAAAACTATAACCAAACCAAATACTATCGGTTTTTAACAATCTAAAACCAAATCAAACCAAAACCCAAATTTAATCGGTTTGGTTTGGTTTTTCGGTTTGGATCGGTTTTTATCCAAACCATGAACACCCCTATAATGCATATATATTGCATACATAATTCACTTTTAATACATATTGCAGATTNTATATATGAATGGTATGAACTGTTATAGATAATATCATGTATAATCTCTTAAACTTTATATTAAAATTATGATGAATTAGGTACTTAATTCTTTGTACTTTATATGTGCACTTAAATAAAAGGGAAAAAGGCATTTGTTCAACAATATCACTAATTAGGTACTTTATCTAATTAATATACTACACAAGCAACATACACATAAAATCGTTGTTGGACATTTTTGCTAAACATAAAGAAACATGAATTTTACTAAAAAGAAAATCTCTTTTAATAAGTATTTACTAAATTATGTTAAAGATATAACTTCGATTTCTAGAAATTATTATAGATCTTAGGTTTTTACCAAAGTTGAAAATAATATGTTTTCCCTTTTCAATAATTTTGATTTTTAGTTTATTTAGTTACCTCGATGATATCATTATTTTGTTCTATTACGAAAGAAAATCCACGTAAAATATAGGGAAACTTACATAAATATACTATGTTAGAAAAATATTTATCATTTATAGCAATAATAATAATATTTTTTTTCACTTGATCACTTTTAATACATTTATAATACAATTTTAATACATATTACAAAGAACAGTTTATTATTCACATATAATACAAGTTTTATTAATGGATAATACATTTATCACACATTTTAATACACTTATAATACAATATGTCAATTTCCTACCAAACAAACATAATATATTTTAAAAAATAGTTATAATGCATATATATATTGCATACATAATTCACTTTTAATACATATTGCAGATTTAACATAGTATTGCTATAAATGGTAATAAATAAAAAGTATCGCTAAAATTAATAATTATTTATTAAAATGTGTCCATCCAAGTATAAATGATAATAAATAAAAAGTATCGCTAAAATTAATAATTATTTATTAAAATGTATCCATCCAGGTAATTTTTTCTAAAATATATACATTTTTTATAAATGAAAAAATCCAAATTAATTTTTACTTGGAACAAAAGTATATTTTTCATATTTTAGTATCTTTATCGATCTGCCATTTGTCTTTTCAAACTTTTATTAAAAAAATTCTCCTATGATTTTTTATTCTTCGAATAAAAAAATCAGGTGATAATTATGAGTAATAGAATCTTTATAGTTCTTTTCACGCGATAATTATGTAGTATATTGTTCATATCTGAATTCTAAAATGTATCATTTGTTCGTTTTTTGAATCAAGTCCTAATTGAATTTTTCTACTACTTCTCACACAAATAATCATCCAACCAACGAGGGTTGTGTTGAAGTGGTAAGTACTTTTTCATCCTTAATCAAGAGATCTCGGATTCGAACCCTTTTGAGTACGGAGTCGCCTTTGCTAGGGAGCGCTTTATCCCTCAATGTGGGACTTCCCGGCGTGAATCCAAATTTAGTCGGGCTCCAATGTGGGTGCCGAACACCGGATAGGAAACCAAAACAAGAAAAATCAATCAGGAGGGGTCACTAGATTCACGTGAACCTATGCTTCTAAAATCATATAATAGTAGTGTTATATTTTTTTAAAAAATATTTAGATATAAATATGTGAATTTACACTTGAAGTATCATATAATGTGATGGTGATTTGATGCACCTCTCTGAGTCGCCTCTGTAAGTGGTTTGGATAAAAACTTAAATATTAAATCGATTAAATTTATACTTAAATCCACCTTTTCGTAATAGTGCATACATTATATTATTTGACACATTGTCTATATTTGAATCCTGAAAAGGTATCTACGTGTTTTATTTTGAATCAAACCCGATTATAATTTGTTTTCCTAAAAACTATACTCAAATATTTTTTTTCTTTTAATAAGTAGCTCGACCTCTAACTCTCCATATAATAGGATACTCCACCATGATTAATTCTTCAACTTGAAAATTTGTTCCAAGTCTCCCTTTACACCTTTAAATTAATTATAATTCATTACCAACATTACAATCGTATTAAACACGCCTAAGAAAAGAAAAAAAAAACAAATTGAAAAAACAATAATTGCATTTCAAAATCAATTCACACTTATTTTATGAATTCAATTCATGGAAAAATCTCCATATTACATTTCTTCAAACTCCCAAAGTAACCAATATAGGGAATAATCCTTTAAAAAAAACTATTTTATATTAAAAAAAAAAACTTATTTAGTGGCAAGCTAATTTGTTGACCACTCCAAAATCAAAATCCAATTTCCTTAATAATCCATTCATAATCACTTCCCTAATCATAAGGCTAATTTTATAAACTAAAATTATGGTACATTTTCCTTACCATATACCACAAATGCAGCAGATTCCCTCTCTTCTGCTCCCAAAAACTTTGTACAATTGAACCGCCGGTTAAACTAACAAAAACCGGCCGGCGACACCGGTCCAAACCGGCTCCGGTAAACACCAACGATCACCGGATCATTTTTGCAGTGATGAAAACTGGGAATTTCTTCATTTCCATTATTACCCTTGCATTGCTCGCATTTACCTTTCGTCTTCATCGGAAATGTATCTTGGATCCTCGGAAACGGATCCAGGTCCGGGTACGGATTATTCCGATGTATCGGAATTGAGTTCAGTTGCGATATACCCATGGAGTAATTGTAATTGTCTCTCTGGATCTTCAAACTCTGCAACTTCTCGTTCAAATTTTCTAGTTCTAATGGTGAAATTTGATCGAAAAACGGTGACCCGAATCCGATTTGATTCGGGTGGGTTCGTCGGAGGAGAATGGGATTATCCGGTGGAGTTACGGAGAACTCATTCTCCGTCATGAATCCACCGGCGTAATCCGCTTTTGCTACCTTTCGGTTACGTGATTTTCGCGACCGTTTTAGAACCACGAGAAAGAAACAGTCCTTCTCACGAGCAATTAAACCGAAATTTGCTTTACCGGTTATGGGTATCCTCCGTCGATCTTCAAACTTTGAGCTTTTCCGATCACATAAGTAAATTGAAATCTGATTCGGTGAGATTCCGATCCTCTGGCTTAACATCAACTGAAACGCTTTGAATTCTAGCAAAGGGTAAATCCGAATACTCCCAATATTCATCTCTCTTTCTCCATCGTAAAACACCACCGGAAACTCCGGTCCTGCACCGCCTTCCACCATTGCTCCGGCAAATACCACGTCAATTTCCAGCAAACCCAACAAGTGAAATATGCTAAAAAGTTGAATAAAGCCAAACTCCGGCAACTAACACATCAATCCCCGGCAAACCCAACAAGGGAAAAAACTGAAAAAGGAGTTTTTTTTCGCAAACTCCGGCAACTATTACGTCAATACCCAGCAAACCCAATACACGAATATGCAAAAAAAGGGGAAAAGGGAGTTCTTTTCTCAAACTGCGGCAACTAATACGTCAATTCCCGGCAAACCCAATACATGAAATTGCAAAAAAAAGGGGGAAAGTGAGTTTTCTTCTCAAACTCCAGCAACTAATACATCAATTTCCGGCACACCCAACACATGAAAAATGGAAAAAAATGGAAAAAACAGAGTTCCAAATAGTAATTGTAGAAGGGTTTATATACAATACAGAAACAGAGGTGGGGTTTAAGGAAGGTTTGATTAGTAAATAAGATAAGGCGGTGGGGATAATTCTGGAATTAAGTATTGGTATTGAAGAAGACAGAGTAGCTTCCAGATTCTTTTTATGGCGGAAGAAAAGGGGGATTGGTTGGGGGTGGGGTAGGTAGGGGTAGGGGGTGGGGGGAATTGAGTGTAATGGTGGTTGCTTGGAGATCACGTAATATAAAATTTGTAACAAATATCCTTTTTTATGTTCTTTTTATAAATGCTATTTTTTGTCCTCAAGCTGGAATCGAGTATCTGTTATGAGATCTGACTAATCTTGATTCATACTCAAAAGATAAATCGCTTTTGATAAAAATAAGATTTTACACTTAGAGTCTGAATTTGAATATTATGATTAAAGACAGGTAAATACTTATTGTTCTTTTATTAGGGATAGAGTTAGGATCGAAGGTGATTTATATGAATTTCTCTTAAGAGATGTTGAATTTTGTTCCGTTAGGATATTCAACTAATTAATCTTGAAGGCACACTTTAAAAAGATAAAACGCTTCTGATAAAAACAAGATTCTAACATTTGAGTCTGAACAAATGTATTATGGTTAAAGACTGAGGAATACTTACTACTCTATTGGAGGTAGAGCGAAGGTCGCAAGCAATTTACCTGAACTTCTCTTATAAAAATTTACACTATATATTTTTTTATACTTTGATTTTTATCCTCATGTTGGAATCAATTATCCGTTTTAATATTCAACTAATTAATCTTGATTTATTCAAAAAAAAAAAGAATTACACTTAAAAGATAAAATGCTTTCGATAAAAACAAGATTCCACACTTGAGTTTAAACTCAAGAATTATAGTTAAAGATGGAGAAATACTTATTGTTTTATTATTAGATGGGAAGGCACAAAATTATACTCTATATGTAAAATTAAAAAAAAATTTATGTTTATGAATAGATAGATATATGATATGTTGAATTTATGTGATTTTTTAAATATATTTATTTTTTAATGTTTAAATCTCCTCAATATGAGTCATGATACATCAATTAGTATAGATATGGTCAATTTATTGCTTCAATTTTGTTTGATTGCTAATTTTTATTCCATTAAAGTTTTGAGAATATTTGTAGGAATACGTTTCTATTTATATTCTAGTCTGGTGAATAATAATTTATCACATATGATATGGTGTTACATTATTAATTTAATAAATATATAATATGTGTCCTTAAATATAATGTTAATCATAGCTAATTACTTTTCAAATTTATCACTTCACTTTGTAATTTCGTTTGATGTAGATATGGTTGTTAATCACACTACCAACAACCGATTGAAAAAAAATAATATTGTTTTGTCTTTTCGATTATTTAATTTGAAAATATATACTTAACTATGTAAAAAGATTGTTTATATCATATAGAAGATTGAATAAATAAAAAGTAGTCACACTGTTACTAATGTTTAATTTTTTTTTATTGAACTAAAGTTCAATTAATAAATATTAATACTATGTTTTTTTAGAAAGACCTTCTGCTAACGTATTATGCTTTGTTATGAATTTTGATATGTTACTCCGATAAAATTGTAATAATTGAGAAAATTTTGATAGTTTTCACAAATGATAAAAGTTTTATGTTTAGAATAACAAAAAACATATACTTTTCAGTTTAAATAAAATCTCAATTTCAAATTAAAATAATTTTAAATTATATCCTTAAAATAAATAAATTTGACCAATATATGAGCTTAGATAAACGTAACGTCACCAAAATGATGAAAAGTTGAAAGGTCCTATTGTGAAGTAATACCAAAATAGAAGTTTCTAAACAAGAATATTGTGTGTGCAACAAATTCTGAAACTGAAGTATCATTGTGCAATTTGCATTGAAATTGAACATACTTTCCTCTTCTTTGTCTTATGAGAGAAGTTACTCTCTATTTTGTTTTAATCATCAGATATTTAATATTTATTGACTCGATTAATTTAAATTATGTCGAATTTTGTAGTGATATAGTATTATTTTATATTAGAGAGAAAAAATGTTACGTATAAATAAAAAACATGGAAGGAGTGGAAAAAAGTGAGGCAATAAAGAAAATTGGAGATGTAGCATGTCACGTGACACCTCATTAAAATATCGGTGTCATATGAAATTGAGTGACCATCTTGAACGATTTCATTTACCCCATGCTAGTTACATGTATAAGAATGACAACTTTGAGAATTATCAAAAAATGAAAAAAAAAATGAAGTCGGAAAGTGACTTATGATGTCTAGAATCTTTCGAAAATAACTTCTCTAAATTGTATTCTCACAAAATAGACGTAAGGTTTGTGTATTAGTGTATACATCATTCTTTCTCAATATCATCAATAAAATTATATTGAATATGTTATTATTATTGTCAATTCTCTGTCTACAACAAACTAAAGTATATACTATATGATGATATTTTTAGATCTGACTTCTTTTCATTTTCTATTTTCTTATGTAGATGCGTGACACATATCAGGAAAGGTGTATAAAAAATTAATTTTACTAAAAAGTGTACTAAACTATGGTTAAAATAATAGATATTTCTATTTATATGTCTCTAACCTTTGTAGAATATATTACATTACCAAATAGGAGAAAACAAGCACAAAAGTCTCTCACCGGTCTACACAAAGGAAAACTTGGATTTGGATAGATATAAAATAATAGGAAGGAACAATAAGAAACATACTTATCTAGACAAGGTCAATAAGTGATCAATAAAATCTATGGCCTAGATTGGTGACTTCCATTGCACTTTAAAAAGGTACATGCTTAAGATCGGCCCAAGTGATCGAGCCTACGTTATAATTTGTGATAGTGGGGTCTGCCATCGCATGATCCTATCCAATTCTTAGACAAAATTTTCTTGATTTGGTAAACATATGTTAAAATGGGGTAACAATATTTTTGATTTTCCTCATCATTTCTCTATCTTCCTTCCAATTTTTTTTTATGTTTGAGGATATATAACTTTGTCTAATATGAGAAGTTTTTCTCTATTTTTTTGACAAGGTCCTACCAACGCACATCGAAACCCCATTTACAAGAAAAATATACTGTATATATAATGTTAAATTATTATTTTTTCGTATGTATGATAGGCAATGAATTCTCTTGGCTTATTTGTTTGTTTATTTCTTTCAAATTTTGATTGTCCTTAATAAAAATCCAGACTCTGCAATTCAAGTATTCAAGAGTACCAAGTACAAAACATCCTATGCTACATTTCATCGATTAACTTTTGACCATATATTTCTCCAGAATCACCAACAAACTGAAGTAAAATCAAATCTTAAATTAATCAAACAACAAAGTATACAAGAAACATGATGATTTTCGATCGAATTTAAAGGAATGATGAAAAAGAAGAAGCAGAGAGAGAGCAATTCGAGAATAAAAAGAGTGTAGAGAGTACCACATTGATAAAACACGAGTAAATACTAACTTTGTCCCAATATAAAAGTGAAGCACAGATATGCAAAAAAATCACGCAGCCACGCAGTGTGCACAAAGCGAACTATTCTTTCGCCTTTTACTAAAGAATACCGTGTGAGCGCTGCAATTAGTGGCACACGCCAATTTTTTGAGGGGTTTTCTTCTTTAGAGTAACCCAACAATTCTAATCTCAATATTTTTTATGCTTGTCTCAAAATTTGAGCTGCATTACAAAAAATTCAAAATTTGGTCCACCTTATAAAATTAGTTGAAGTGCATGTAGGCCAAAGATGTCACAATCATGGTTGAATGAGAAAACAAAAAAGGAAATAACATTATGGAAGTGTTCGGTAAGAAGGAAAAATGTTTTTCATGAAAAATATTTTCGTCCAAAACACACCCTATAAGTTGAGCAACTTTTGCAGTAAGCATAGTTTTTGTTAACATCAGTTTCTACACAACACCTTTAATCTCAGTACAATTAGACACTTGACTTTGTCACTAAAATTGGATTATGTGATTTACTCAATACCCCCGGAGAGGTAATCCGCAGTAGGCAAGCCAGGTACGACGAGCTCGACCCAGAAGACAAATCCGTTGCTTTCGCTGGCAAGGGATTTCGAACTTGAGACCTCCAACATGGAAGTCCCAAGCCCAAACCACTAGGCCTCCCCGAAGTGTATGATTTATTCAAATACTGAAATTCATAAGGGCTTTTTGATCTTATTTTAATTTTCCCATGAGTATGGTAAAAATTTGTTTGTTGTCTATCTGGTTTGCTATTAAATGAAAAAAAAAAAAGACCCATGGCCTAGGTTTGTGACCTTCATTGCAATTTGGAGGGGTGCTTGCCTAAGGTCGGCCCAAGTGGTCGAGCCTACGTCATAATTTGTTGCATCGGGGGCCTGCGTGCGCGCGGCTCCTACCCAATTCTTCAAGAAAATCTTCATTCAATTGGTACCTGTATAATCATTAGTTTGAGCAATCACTTGGCTTATTGATAAAAAAGAGCTTTCATTCAAATGCCACTCTGACCCCTCAACATCTTCCTTCTATGTACTTAAATAATTGATTTTTCTTCCCGAGCTGCAGAATTATCGAGTTTGATCAATATAGTTTCATATTTGCTTGTAACTCGATATAATAGAGTTTGAGCTAAAACTACTGAATCTTGACAATGCCATAATTATAAAGGTAGCCCCGCCATGTAGGGGTGCCTGCCAAAGGTCAGCCCAAGTGGTCGAGCTTATGTCATAGTTTGTCGCAGTGGGGGCCTACGTTCATGTGGCTCCTACTCAATTCTTAAGCAAAATTTTCTTGTTTTGTATTTACTTTGTGTTCTTGTAGCCAAACAGTGAGCTGATGAATGCTTGATCTTTAAATTTTTTCAACACAGAATGATTTCCCAGTGCATATTTTAAGTTATCATTTTTGTTAACATCATATGGTACCTCATAAAATTAGTCGAAGTGTACACAGATCAAAGACATCACAATTGGATGAAGAATAAAACGAAAGGGATCAAATAACATTATGGAGTTGTTTGGTAAGAAGGAAAGTGTTTTTCATGAAAAATGTTTTCCTCTCTACCGAACACACTCTATATAAAGATTTGTTTGTTGTCTATCTGGTTTGCTATTAAATGAAAAAAATAATAATAAAAAGATGAAGGGCAATATATCCCTCATCGGTTGACACAAAGGAAAACAAGTATTAAGTTGGGTATAAAATAATAGGAAGCAGCAACAAGAAACATACTTACCTGGACGGGGTCAATGGGCG
>NC_064282.1:96607746-96613283 GCF_019186545.1 Solanum stenotomum
TGACCATATATTTCTCCAGAATCACCAACAAACTGAAGTGAAATCAAATCTTAAATTAATCAAACAACAAAGTATACAAGAAACATGATGATTTTCGATCGAATTTAAAGGAATGATGAAAAAGAAGAAGCAGAGAGAGAGCAATTCGAGAATAAAAAGAGTGTAGAGAGTACCACATTGATAAAACACGAGTAAATACTAACTTTGTCCCAATATAAAAGTGAAGCACAGATATGCAAAAAAATCACGCAGCCACGCAGTGAGCACAAAGCGAACTATTCTTTCGCCTTTTACTAAAGAATACCGTGTGAGCGCTGCAATTAGTGGCATACGCCAATTTTTGGAGGGATTCTCTTCTTTAGAGGACCCCAACAATACTAGTTTTAATTTTTTTTTAATGTTTGTCTCATAATATAATTCATAGTATTTTTATATGAGCAAAATTTGAGCTGCATTACAAAAAGTTTAAGTTCAAACTGCTTCTACTAAGGTACTTAGTTTGTACTTGTTTATTTTGGTTTTGTCCGTTGTAGAATTAGTCGAAGTGCACATAACCAAAGGCATTATGAGACGGTTGTATGAGAAGACGAATAAAAGGAAATAACATTATGGAAGTGTTCGGTACAAATGAAGAATGTTTTTCATGAAAAATATTTTCGTCCAGGAACACACCCTATAAGTTGAGCAACTTTTGCAGTAAGCATAGATTTTTGTTAACATCAGTTTCCACACAACACCTTTAATCTCAGTACAACTCGACACTTGACTTTGTCACTAAAATTGGATTATATAATTTACTCAATACTATTTCTTTTATGACAAGGGAAATCCATAGTCGTTATCTTTTGGGTGTACACAGGGTAAACCCCCCGCTCCTATGAAACCTGCACTAGGCAATCCCGGTGCAACGCGCTTGACCTAGAAGGCAAACCCCTTGCTTTCACTGGCAAGGGGGTTCGAACTTGAGACCTCCAACATGAAAGTCCCAAGCCCAAACTACTGGGTCATCCCGAAGGGTATGATTTATCCAATACTGAAATTCATAAGGGCTTTTTAATCTTATTTTAATTTAAATTTTCCCATGAGTATGGTAAAGATTTGTGTTGTTGTCTATCTGGTTTGCTATTATATGAAAAAAAATAAAATAAAAAGATGAAGGGCAATATATCCCTCATCGGTTGACACAAAGAAAAACAAGTACTAAGTTGGGTATAAAATAATAGGAAGCAGCAACAAGAAACATACTTACCTGGACGGGGTCAATGGGCGATCAGTAAGACCTATGGCCCAGGTTTGTGACCTTCATTGCACTTTGGAGGGGTGCCTACCTAAGGTCGGCCCAAGTGGTCGAGCCTACGTCATAATTTGTTGCAGTGGGGGTTTGCGTTCGCGCAGCCCCTACCAATTTTTAAGCAAAATTTTCTTATTATTGTTTTGTGTTTTCTTTATAGGCCAGCCATTTGGCTGATTTATATATTATCTTAGTACTTTTATGTTATAGTTGTATATAATTGTATACTAAACTATTTACATGGACAAAAAAAAGATGAGAAATTTTCTCGAGCTACGTAACTAACGAGTCTACCGAATAATATCAGAACATATTAAGAGTATCTTCGGATTGCTTTAGCCCAATAACATACTGATACTTCCGTCAATGATTTTATAGATTCTTCTAAGGAGTGATAAAATCTTAGCACTGAGATACAATGTTCCATACGTTACTCGATCCCCATTATAAAACTATATTTTTTGGACTGCATAAAAAAAGAAGGTGACTTGTGCATTTGGAGGATCCAACACGGGTCCAGTGCAACAACATTTCTGGAGAGTCCAAACAACGTAGATTAAAGTAAACCATAGAAGATGAAATTTAAACGAATGCAGCCGTTTTTTTCTTTTCCAATACCACATTGATAAAACGCGAAGCAAATACTAACTTTGTCCCAATATAAAATTGCAGCACAAATTAGTTAAAGAACTTATGCAGCCACGCAGTGAGCACAAAGCGAACTATTCTTTCGCCTTTTACTAAAGAANNTAGATTCTTCTAAGGAGTGATAAAATCTTAGCACTGAGATACAATGTTCCATACGTTACTCGATCCCCATTATAAAACTATATTTTTCGGACTGCATAAAAAAAGAAGGTGACTTGTGCATTTGGAGGATCCAACACGGGTCCAGTGCAACAACATTTCTGGAGAGTCCAAACAACGTAGATTAAAGTAAACCATAGAAGATGAAATTTAAACGAATGCAGCCGTTTTTTTCTTTTCCAATACCACATTGATAAAACACGAAGCAAATACTAACTTTGTCCCAATATAAAATTGCAGCACAAATTAGTTGAAGAACTCACGCAGCCACGCAGTGAGCACAAAGCGAACTATTCTTTCGCCTTTTACTAAAGAATACCGTGTGCGCGCTGCAATCAGTGGCATACGCCAATTTTTGAAGGGATTCTCTTCTTTAGAGGACCCCAACAATGCTAGTTTTAACCTTTTCTTTGTGAAGGGTAGATAAAAGTTTGCGTAGTTACTAAGTGAATGAGACTTTTTCAATTTCGAGATTTCTGATTAAGGGTGGAGGAATATATATTTTTTTCATCCAGAAAGACAGACAAGAGGGAAATGATATAGAGGAGCAAATTCTAGTTGTGAAACAAAAAAATGCAAACAGAGTTCTCAATTATTTTTTGAACACATGCAATAAATCTCTCAACACAGAGAATTTAGACTAAAGCTACTGCTTGGCCGAACCCGTAAGCTACACATTGACTCTAATCGAGCATAGAATTAGTTGAAGTGCACACAAATGTGTCAAGACACCACGGTAATAGCAAGAAAAAAAACCCCGAAAAGGATGAATAGCAGATTGCCCAGTGCACATTTTAAGTTTGTGACCTTCATTGCACTTTGGAGGGGTGCCTACCTAAGGTCGAGCCTACATCATAATTTGTTGCAGAGGGGGCCTGTGTTCGCGCGGCCCCTGCCTAATTCTTAAGCAATTTTTTTCTTGTAATGAGCTGATGAAATTTGATCTTTAAACTTTTGTAAATACAGAATCTGTAAAATTATATATTTCTATGTGTTAAGGATGAACCACTTTATAAGTAACATTTTTCATTCATATAATCTGTTAAGTTGGACCATGAAAACCAGTAAACATATAATTATGAGAAATTTGTAAATACATAATTTTCACTATTTACATGAAAATTATGAGAAATTTGCCTGAGCTGCGGAACTAAAGAGTCTATCAAGAGCATCATCCTTCACTATACACTTACAAAAACACAACCTGCATTCAAGTTCAGCTATTCAAGATGCTCAGTTCGCGACATTTTATCCATCATCTTGTGAATTTATATCTCCTTATAATCATATCTTAAATTAGTCGATCGAGAAAGTATAAAACAAGACAGCTTAAGTAGTTTCTATTTGAAAAACATGTTAGATTTTCAATCATAAAGTTACTGAAAAAGAAGCAGAAAACAATATTATAAAGGAGTGAGTGAGGTGAGTACCACATTGATAAACAACGATTAAATACTAACTTTGTCCCAATATAAAATTACAGCACAGATATGCACTAAAACTCACGCAGCCACGCAGTGAGCACAAAGCGAACTATTCTTTCGCCTTTTACTAAAGAATACCGTGTGCGCGCTGCAATTAGTGGCATACACTCATTTTTAGAGGGATTCTCTTCTTTAGAGTACCCCAACAATTCTAGTTTTAACCTTTCCTACATGTGTTCTTATATATAGTGGTAACTTTTTTGATATTTTGATATTATAATATAGTGACACTCTTTACGATGGGTAGATAAAAACTTGTGTATTTCGAGATTTCTGATCAAGGGTAGAGGAATATATATTTTATCTTCTGTAAGGACTGACAATAGGGGAATGCAATAAACCTCTCAACACATAGAGAATTTAGACTAAAGCTACTGTGTTTGGCTGAACCCGTATGCTACACATTGACTTTGCCCGAGCATAGAATTAGTTGAAATGCACACAAATGTCTCAAGACACCACGGTAAAAACAAGAAAAAAAACGGAAAGGACGATATCAGATTGCCCAGTGCACATTTTAAGTTAACATCATATGGTACCTCATAGAATTAGTCAAAGTGCACACAGGTCAAAGACATCACGGTTGTATGAAGAGTAAAATGAAAAGAACAAATAAAATTATGGAGCTGTTCGGTCAGAAGAAAAAATACTTTTCATGAAAAATGTTTTCCTCTGTACCAAAAACACCCTATAAGTTGAGAAACTTTTGCAGCAAAGTTTGATTTTCCCAAGAGTATGATAAAGATTTGTTTGATATTAAATGAAACAAAAAATAATACTAATAAAAAGATGAAGGGGCAATATATCCCTCATCGGTTAATACAAAGGAAAACAAGTATTAAGAAGGCTATAAAAGAATAGGAAGGAGCAACAAGAAACATACTTACCTGGACGGGGTCAATGGGCAATCAATAAGACCCATGGCCTAGGTTTGTGACCTCCATTGCACTTTGGAGGGGTGCCTACCTAAGGTCGACCCAAGTGGTCGAGCCTACGTCATAATTTGTTGCTGTGGGGGCCTGCGTTCGCGCGGCCCCTACCCAATTCTTAACCCAATTTTTCTTGTTTTTGATGGTTTATTCAGTCCAAAGCATCCTATGCCACATTTTCATCGATCACCTTGTGAGCATATATTTCTTATATTAGAACCACAACAATTCTAATTTCAATTGTTTTCACCACATGTTTCTTATTTATGCACTACACGTTTCTTATAGTTATGATTTTTAGTATTTTGTATGTTGTATGAGCTAAATTCAAGTTGCAATATTTACCTTGATATGGTTAATGGGCGATCAATATGGCTCACGACGTAGGTTGGTGACCTAAATTGCACTTTGGAGTGATGGATGTCTATTTAATGTCACACTTTGGAGTGGCATCTAACGTTGGTCAAGCCTATATCATAATCTGTCTTTGGTGACCTCTATTGCACTTTGGACGGGTCGAGCCTATATCATAATTTGTCTTTGGGTGACATCTATTGCACTTTGGACGGGTGGATGTCCATCTAAGGTCGGTCCAAGTGGTCGAGCCTATATCATAATTTGTGGCAGTGGGAGCCGTATCCTAATTCATAATCAAAATTTCATTGTTTTTGGTTACTTTTAACTCTCTCGTTGTTTCATTTTGAACCAATTGTTTAGAGTAGTAAATGATTTATCTTTTTATTTCTACTCTTACTTATGAATCTTCCATACCTTGGTTTCAAGATCCCCTTTTGTGAAAACAAACTTCTATTTTGTCTATAAGGTTGAACAATATATATACAACCACACATTAGAACAAAGTGTAATGTTATCATAAAGTGTAATTTTCATTTGCACAATTTTCAAAAAGAGTGACAAAATCTAAATGAAAGCCTACAAATGGACATTTGATGGCGAGTGTCCGCGCCATCAAGAGAACATCTTTCCACTTGTTAGAAACCGGTGAATCCGCGCCTTTTGGCTGGC